>NC_056739.1:380300930-380423430 GCF_019279795.1 Protopterus annectens | reverse complement strand
CAATTAGATATTAAGCCTTTCTTCAAAGTAAAAAAAAAAATAATATTACTGTGACATTGAAGAGCAACAGTTATAATTACTTTTAAACATCCCCTTTTCATGTATTTAGCATCTATTCTACTATAAATATAGAAAACTAAATAAAAAGTTAAAATGAGAAGATCCTAGGTGGAAAAGTATCATACAAAACTATCCATGTTTTGTGTACAATTTTAAATGCATAAGTTGACAGTTTCGCCCTTCTGGCTCTCTCTCCCCCCTTAGATAGATAGATAGATAGATAGATAGATAGATAGATAGATAAATAGATAGATAGATAGATAGATAGATAGATAGATAGATAGACAGATAGATCAATGGACAGAAATAGAGTAAATTAGAGAGATCAGACTAGACAGGATATAGTTAATATTTTTACTGTTGTGCATTAATGCTGTTGTTGTTCAACCTATAGTTTTATGAATAAAATTTCTGTTATATGTTCTTTCCAATGATTTTTTATAGTATGCATATGAGACACTGTGCACTCTTTTTAATGTACTCAGCACGTTGCATACTCTTTTGAATAAATGCCTGGCGTATGTGCTTCCAGAGATGTATACTTCACAACCTGACATAGTTAGTTCAGCAGATTAGCTAACATTTAACATAGATACCAGGACTGACACCATTTCCTTCATTTCATAGAAGCTCTTATGTAAACTGGCTTCTCACTGCTTATGTGCCTTGTTAGCATCTCTCCATTAAAACATCCAGCAGAATCAGGTTCCTTAACAAGGGCAACTCCTTGTCTGCATCATTTTACCTGCAGTGCTAAAATTTAGAAACACACATACACAGATATAGAAGAAAGCTTCCAGACCATCTAAAGTAAGTGTGCAAACAATGTCACAACAAAAGTATTTGTTAAGGTATACTTTGCATTAAATTAAACCAGTTATAACAGCCTCATGCATGTATCTTTGCAGCAGAATATTTATTGCATTTTCCTGCTGTTTGTTGCAAAAAAGAAAAAAAAAAAAAAAGTATCCTTGTTTCCCATCTTTCCTGACCTAGAGTAGTCCAAATACAGGCTTTGCTGTATTCTGGACTTTTGGAAAGTTCCTGTGTTGCCCATTTCCTTTCTTGGATAAAGAGAGACTTCTTTGTTCACCAGTGGCAGTGGGGAGCTTAGAGCAGCCTATATATCCCTGGAGGAGTGTTCCCAGCAGAAGAATCTGGTAGTCTATTGGCCGTTTTGGGCCAATTTCTAGCTCTTTCAAGTCCCCCTGTATAAAACCCGCTTTAGCGCTTTTACGATTTTATGATAGCGCAGCATCGGGCAACGCTGCTTAATTAGGTTTAAACCATTCTCGGCTCCACAAAGTCTGCTCTTCTCTTTTTCCCTTAGAACTGATCTAGTTCTCATAATAAACACCCTATTCCTACTCTAAAGCCTGGCACTTTCTCACTAAAGCAATTATATAAGTCAGCACTAAAAAATTAAAAGCACTACACCCTCACAAACTCCCCTTGAGTACCTTGTTCCCCATTGGCCCTTTTTCAATTATAAAGGAATTCCCAATACTATTCTAGCATGTCCAAAGGTCAGTTGTCAATCTCCTCTCTGGCCCAGCTGGTGAATCTGGGAATCTTGAGGCAATGTTACAACTGCCTCATGTACACAGACAACCCTCTCCTCCTCCCAACAAATTCCAACACATGTGAGAGATGAAACCATATAGCCAAACCGGAGGCTAAGCTTTCTCAACTCAGTACTGGCATAACCAGTAAGGAGGAGAAGGAAACCACACTCACTACAATTCCAGTCTCACATAAACCTACCACGACAGCAAACCAAACACATAAACACACAAAAACATACTCGGAGGCTCTAAATAAAAATCTGCCTAAGCAACAGAGACCTCCAAAGCAGACACCCAAGCAACCGCTACCCCAAAACAAAACATGTGCAACACATAGCTCACAAAGCCAGTGTGCCGAACCGTCACAGCCCTTAAGGCTAAACAACACACCTGATACACTTGTAATAGGTGACTCTATCATCAGAAACACTGATGTCCCGCTCACCAGGCTGAACAAGGAGAAGGTCACAGTGAGCTGCCTGTTGGGCGCTAGGATCCGCCACATAACACAAGCACTCAGGTCACTCCAAGGCAAGTACAAATATGACTCAGTCATTGTCCATGCTGGTGTGAATGACCTGAGATGTACCTCCCTGGACTACATGAAAAGAGACATAGAGGAGCTCTCTGAGCATGTAGCCCAGGCAGGTATGACCTTGACCTTGAGTAGCATCTTACCCTCATCAAGAATGATGCCACAATATGAAGACAAGATGATCAATTTCAACAATTGGCTTAAGTATTGGTGTCATTCAAAGGGGATCCAATGCCTGTCAGCCTGGGATGACAAGCTCGACAAGCCACGATGCTTCGCTAGGGATGGCTTGCACCTGTCACCCCTGGGCTTTCGAATATTGGCAAAGGCTCTTGCCACCCCCATAGTGCATTTTTTAGGCAAGGCTCAAAAGACAAACCCACCTCCATAGGTATCACAAGGGATAAGAAACTAACAGTAATGCTACTCAATGCCAGAAGTCTAAACCTCAAGATGCACACACTCAAAACTCTCCTTAGCATGGAGAACATCGATATCTGTGCAGTAACAAAAACCTGGTTCAAGGCTCCCAAGAGCACCCCAGCACTACCAGGTTATACCTCATACCATGTTTTTCGGCCCCAAAATTTGGACCGAACCACAAAAGGAGGGGGGAGTATCAATATTTGTCAAAGATACCCACACCTCCAGGTTGGTGGCACAGCACGAAGCATCAGAGACTATCCATGTGCAACTAACAGTGGGTAAAACTGCCTTCCAGTTTATAGCCTGCTACAGACCACCCTTCCAAACCCAGGAACCCCATTTGGCCTTCCTGAGAACACTGGAAAATATAAAGGTCTCACCAAACACCATTATATTGGGTGACTTCAACTACCCAAACATAGACTGGGAGCATTACTCTAGCTCCAACACCCTAGCCCAAAGGTTCCTAGAATTTATAAACTCAAATGCTATGGAACAACTTGTTACCACTCCCACAAGAGGGGAAAACATACTAGACCTGATCATCACTAACATGGGGACTCTATGCTCCAGACCAGAAGTGTATCCCTCACTGGTAAGATCAGACCATAAACTAATCTCACTAGATATTCACATCCCGGCCCCAGCCCCTCCCCAGAAAACCACAGTGAAAAACTTCTCTAAAGCAAATTTCACACTCCTCAAAACCGAGGTCGAATCCTTCAAAGCCCCCGGGCCTGTGGAAAATATGGCCCAGACCTCAGAATCCTTTATAAACGCATTCTATGAACACCTTCAGGAATGCATGGATCATGCAATCCCAAACAAAACCAAGACCCAATCCTCCAAAGGCAGGCGTCCTGTCTGGTGGACCCCAGCCATAAACAAACTATACAATAGAAGGAGGAAGCTACTACATGACAGAGCAAAATCCCAAAAAGGGAAGGCATCTCTGATCAGTATTAGCAAAAAACTATGGGCACTCATAAAATCGTCTAAGGTCAACTTCGAGAGAAAAATTGCACAGGACACTAAGGATAATCACAAGGCTTTCTTTAGTTATGTTAGGAACTTGGGTGGGAATTCCCAGATATGCTCAGAATTAGTCCAAAATGACAAAAAATACACCGAACCCACAGACATTGCCAACATCCTAGCTGACAGGTTCAGCGCAAACTTCTCTCCCCCTTCCCCACCAAAAGGGCAAATATCTATCCCAGCAGAGTGCTGCCCCCCTGACATCTCAGATGCTCAGGTAAGAGCTGCCTCTCCAAAGCAAAAAATACAGCATCAATGGGACCAGACGGTGTCCCGGGCTGCGTCCTACATGAACCCCAAGAAGAACTAAACCCAAACATAAAACTACTATTCAATCTCAGCCTTACTACAGGATATGTACCCAAAGAGTGGCGTACAGCAACAGTGGTCCCTCTCCACAAAGGTGGTGCCTCAACGGATCCTGGAAACTATCACCTCATAAGCCTGACTAGCTTGGTCTGCAAAGCTATGGAAAGGATCATCATGGACCTCATAAATAAAGATATTGGGGACCTACAGACACTGGATCCTACCCAGTTTGGCTTTGTTAAGGGCAGATCCTGTCTCTTAAACCTGGTCGATTTCTTTGAAACAGTCACCAAGGCCATTGACGAGGGGAAGGTGGTCCACACAGCCTACCTGGACCTCGCAAAAGCCTTCAATACAATACCCCACTCGGGCATTATAGATAAGCTCACCAGCTTAAATATAAACCCCTATGTCACTAGATGGGTTGCAAACTGGCTCAAGGACAGAACCCACATGGTTAGAATTGCTGGAGCCATGTCAGACTCCAAACCAGTTACAGGTGGCATCCCACAAGGCTCAGTCCTGGGACCTCTCTTGTTCGATGTATATTTCTCGGAGGTACAGGCCAACACGGAAGGACTGTGGCTGACCAAGTTCACAGATGACTGCAAACTGGGCGTCATAATCGACTCTCCAGCCGACACAAGCATCCTACAAAAGGGCCTCATAGAAACAGACAACTGGTGCCAGAGCCATGGCCTCAAGCTAAACGCCAAAAAGTGTATAGTCATCCCCTTCGGCAAAAACAAAGTGCCCACAAATTACCACATAGATGGTAATCCATTAAGTATGGAAGAAGTAATTAGGGACCTGGGGACCCAAGTTGATAGCAATCTCTCATTCAACAACCACGTGGCCAAAGTGGTTAGAAAAACATTTTATATAGCCCACCTAATCATGAAGGGATTCACATCTAGCTCAGGGGAGGTCATCGTGCCTCTTTACTCATCCCTCATCAGGCCCATAATTGAGTACAATGCCCCTTTTGGGATGTACCTTACCAGACACCTGTAGCAACTGGAAAGACCCCAAAAGTACCTCACCAAGAGGATCAAAGGGCTCAAATAGATGCCATGTGCTGCCCGGTTAAAGAAACTCCAGCTCTACTCAGTGGCATATCGCCTGCTCAGAGGCGATCTGTGCCTGACGTATAAAGCCATGTCCAACCCGGAATTAATGGACATGCTGCACCTCAGAAAATCCAAATCTCATCAAGCTACACGCTCGAGAGATTTGAACCTCAGCACTGAAATAAATAGGACATGCTGGAGGGACAGATTCATAACCCAGAGGCTCCCTTCACTCTGGAATAAAATCCCAGTCTAGGTTAGGCAGAGTCCCTCATTGACTCTCTTCAAGAGGAATCTTGATGAGTGGATGGGAGTTCGTAGATTTACTCCGGGTATCACTTCTGTGTCACTGTTAGACAGAGGCACAGTATACTAACCTCGAAAAAGGGCATAGCAAAATTCATTTAAAATGGGTGGCGAAAGCCAAACACACTCTGGCTAGGCTTGTAAATGCCCAAGGGCAGATAGCCTAGTATGAACCTATGAACCTAAGAAGACTTGAACTATTAGAACCAACTCTGAGGTTATACAGGCTGGAAGCAAATTAAATACTATTGGTAAGCATCCATTCAATTTGACTGTCCATGTTAAATTAAAACGTGACCTGTAAAGATACAAAAAAAAAAAAAACATATTAACTTCTACTAGAAATAAATACCTCACTGCATTAAATCACTAGGTTTTCTAGATGGTGAAAGATATCAGTCATAAAACAAAGTACAAAGTAAGGAGTGCAGTATATACATCACAAACTGCTGCTTCTGCAGGTTGGTGCTCTTAGGTGATGCAGTACTAAAAGTAAATGAAGCATCTCATGTTAAACAACAACTAAAATCAGTCTTTTAATGTATTTGGTATTCAAACTCTGAGCTTCACATGAGGCCTTCTAAAAGGTTTCTTCTTGTTAGTCTAGGGTCATAAGCCCTGTTCCCACACCCTTCATCCAAATCCTTCTTGAACAACTGCAAACTATCCACACTTATTCTTAATGGAAAGGCATTCCACAATAGCCCATCCCTTATGTGGAACATATTTTTCTTACTTTTTTATAACTTGGGCATCTCTATCAGTTTACCATTATTTCTTGCACTATGTGTATGTGTGTTAAAATAAACTTTCATTGTTGTTGCCATTACAATATTGTTCTTACACTTAAAAGTCAGGAGAAGGTCACCTGTTACTAACTGCATAGCCAAATGTAAACAAGAATAACTCCTCAAATCTATTTTGATGGCTCGAGTGCCTTATCTTTGTAAAGAATATTTGAATTCTTTCTAACCTACAAATCTGACCAATGTTATAGCTATATGCTGCCAAACAATATTCAGTGTTTGCTCTTACAAAATGCCTTGTATAATAATAGAAGAACTTCAGCATCCCTGCTGGAGATACTAAAAATATCCTTAATAATGATTCATTGTTTCCTTATAAGCAGCAATAAATTAACACCAGTCACAGGAGTCCATGGTCCCTAGCTGTTTCATCTTTAGGAATCAGACTGCCTCCTGTCCTCTTAGATAGTGATATGCATAGTTGTTTCTGAATTGAAGGATTTTAGATTTCTTAACAATAAACTCCATCTAGATATCCCTGCAGTGTTGCTTTATCAGTTGTGTTAGTAAGAGTTCTGTTCAGCTTGGTGTCAGCTACAAATGCTAACCAAAAATCTTTCCTGTATCAGAACATCTGCCATAACAATTGCAAACAACTTTGGCTTAAGCACTGACTTCTGCAATAGACCAAAAGTAACAGAGTTTCTACCTGAGATAGAATCAACCACCCAAACTCTACAACTTGTTCCCCTCACCCAGTTTACTACTATCCATCTGCTAATAAATTTGTTAACATTAAGTTTAGCCATTGCTCTCATAATCATTTATTTATTTATTTGCCAGGATATTCTGATTCGGCAAGAAAATCCCATTTTCAGTGGAAGCTCAGGGAGAAAAACTCCAAAAAATGAGAATATAAATATATACAGTAATATTATAATATGAGAAGTTCTAGGAAAGTACTACAATAAAACAGAGTCAGCATATGATAATGGTCTAATACCTAGGGTTCTAACAAAACACTGTATTAAGAATAGAAAACAATACAGTGTAACTGTGTAATATGTAAAATTCTGCGGAAGCACTATATTAATATAAAGATTTCTGAGTGTGGTATTCATTTTTGTAAGTTTTTGTTACAATATATAAGAAAAGGAGGTAGAATATGGGAAATAGGAAGAAATAGTTTGAAGGTGTAAGGAGGTGGTTTGGGGAGTTCAGAAGGAAAAGTGATAATTTATGGAAATTGGAGGAAAAGGGAGAAGTTTCTGGAGAAATGGAGGTGAGCTTGTACAGTTTTGCAAGTAATATCTGGAGTGTGCAAAAATTGTCTATAAGAAAGGTATCTTATTGACATGACAGAGGCTTGAAGGTTCCACATTAACCTGGTGAGATACATGAGTTTTAATTTGGGTTCGGAACATTTTAATTTGTCCATTTGTTTTAAAGTAAATGGCAATTTGTTCCAAAGATTGATAACATAACTGGAATATAGATCATCTCCTGCAGCACTGCGGTGGCCAGAAGTTTTTCACTGGAGCATAGCTCTCTGCATAGTGAATATTGCTGAAGGATGTCTTTTAAGAAGAGCAATTATTGGGGTTGCAGATACAATTATGGGGTGTGACTAGATGAATATAAATTTGGTGCTGTGGTAGTTGTCAACACTATTGTGCTGAGTCCTATATCACAAGTTTGGATGCCAAGCCCTCCAGAGATTTGCTGCCAACAAAGAGTATGCTCCTCTGAGGCTTCATGGATTGATTGTCAGTGTGTGCTGTTCCTTTGCTGGGCACAAAAGTTCCCTTTAGGGGAAAAACTTCCATTTAATTATTTTACTTATCACTCATACTCTTCAGAAAATTTATTTAAAGTTAGGAGTTTATGTTTAATGGACTTTCACAAGACTGTACTGTCCATTTAAACAGAAGCTCTCTTTTTATCTTGCCAGTTTAAAAGTTGTTTAAATACACAGTTTTTTTTTCCTGTGGAGAAAATTGCCTTTATTTTACTTTGTGGGACTAGCAAAGTGTTTTTAAGCTTTTTTTCTGAGAAAAGGGTGACTTTTAACTTTTTTTTTTTTACTGGCATTTGCTGCTTGTTTTCCCTGGTAAAGAGGCAACATTTTCAACTTGACCATGGAACATGGAACAGTCCCATGGTCGGTCCTTCTTCCAGCTGTAAAAAAAGAGAAAAAGTTAGGCACACAGTCTTTGCCACCACATCAGGCTAGCAATTTGCCTCAGCCCCAGGTTGCTGACTCTGCCTCTTATCTTTTACCCCAGATCCATCTGGTATAGCACTGGCAGCCACTATGGACCAGGGGTTAGCCACATCCTCTGTTATAGTTTATTTGGCCACATGTAACAAATGTCCTTCATTTTACATAGGCAAAAGCACTAGGAAATGAAAGCCCCGTGTAATAGAACACAAGTCCGAGATTAGGAGAAATGTACATACAAATGCTTTAGCTAAGCATATAGCAGAAAATGTTGATCATAAGTTTAAGTTTAGAATTATTAAGGCAATATGTAAAAGTAAAGGGGGTTGACATTAACAACTTTCTTGAAAATATTGAATATTCTTGGATAGCTAGACTACAAGCAGACATGTATCTGGATATTAATAATCAAGTTAGTTTGAAACCAGTTTTAACTAAAAGACAATGTAAGCTGCATTAGAAGTTAATGAAATTTTTACTAAAATGTTTTTAACATTTTGAATATGAATTTAAAAATGCACACATACCTATATACATATGCACTAATTGATTTTAAAAGAGACATATGTTATTAATTGTTGTTGATTAATTGTGTTGTTTTAGTGGTTGGCTGCAAAATGTGATTTTTACTATTTTTGTATTTAAATGAGATATAATGGTTTTACTTTATAGCACTGAGGAAGGGGAAACCCGAAAGCTTTGCTAGATTATTGTTTTTTTTTTTTTTCCTTTGTTTTTTGGTGTTGAGCTGTATATAAACACAGCATACAGCAGTGGAATTCTTTGTTTTTGTTGTTGGACTCCCCTCACTGGGCAAGGGAGAGCCCCTCTTCTCAGTTCTGGGAGTAGGAACGGGGAAAGTTTTGCTGTTGTGTCAGAATGCTGTACCCATTCCAGGGGAAGCAGCTGCTGCCATTAGTAATATGGTTGACCCCATTTTTCCTGTCAGAAGAAACAGAAAACCAAGCATGTATCTACTCCTCCTCAGATTTCTTTAGATAGTTTAATAGGATTGGCTGAGGGTTTAATTCAGACTGTTGATCCTTCTTGTACAGTAGCGTCTGATAAAGAAAATAGGGATTCCTATTTTCCTGAAGAGATTCATAATTTTGAATCTGAACTAAGGTTGCCATCTGTCCCATTGTCAGCGGGACACTCACTGGTTGAGCTGCCTCATCCCATTGCCCGCTGTGCAAAGTAGTGGGACTTGAAAAGTCCCACTTTTCAAATGCATTGAATTGCCATGGAAAAGCCGCAATTACTTCCGGTTTTTCCACGGCAATTCAGTTACGTCACCAACCCGGACCTGCAGGCAAAGCCGCTGCCTGTTAGGTCCGGGTGCTGTAATTCATTCAGCAATTGGCTGCAATTCATGAAAGGGGTGGGGATTGGGGCAGGAAGAGCCCTGCAAAGATCGTGGCTGTAGGAGCGCTTTGTTTTAAGTGCTTCTACAGCCGCTAAAAAAAAAAAAAAAAAAAAATGATTTTTTTTTCTAACGAGTCAGCCATCCATCCATTCATCCAGCCAGCCAGCCAGCCATTCTTCCAACCAGCCAGCCAACCATCCATCCATCCATTCATCCAGCCAGTCATCCATCCATCCATTCATTTAACCAGCCAGCCATCCATTCATTCAACCAGCCAGCCAGTCAGCCATGCATCCCTTCATGCAGCCAGCCACCCATTCTTCCAGCCATCCATTCATTCAACCAGCCATCCATCCACTCATGCAGCCAGCCATCCATTCATGCAGCCAGCCAGCCAGCCATCCATTCAGCCAGCCATCCATCCATTCAGCCAGCCATCCACTCATGCAGCCAGCCATCCATCCATCCATCCATCCATCCATCCATCCATCCATCCATCCATCCATCCATCCAGCCATCTATCCATTCATCCTACCATCCAGCCAGCCATCTATCCATTCATCCTACCAGCCAGCCATCCATCCATCCATTCATGCAACCAGCCATCCATCCAGTCATTCATCCATCCAGCTGCTACTCCCACCAACCAGCTAGCCACTCCAGCAGCTGGTCAGCCAGTCAGCTAGCTACTCCAGCAGTCGGCCAGCTAGCCACACCAGCAGCCAGCCAACCAGCTAGCTAGCCACTCCAGCAGCCATCCGTCGTACCCATAACAGCATGTCCTTCACCGTTCCTGTGGTGACATCATGGTAGAGGGTGTGGCCATTGTCATATTGGCCACACCCCCATGTCCCACTTTGGCCCACTGAAAAGGTGGCAACCCTAATCTGAACAGGACGATGCAGGGATGGATTCAGAGTTTTGCCCTCAGGTTTTTGATTCTGACTCAGAGGAGAGCTTAGTTTCTGATAATCTCCATGGGTATTTGTCTTTCTCAGAGACTACTGCCAGATTTGCCACAAAATCCCAGTGTTTTCAGTGGGAGAACACTGGGGTTTTTTGGTCCCTGCAGAAAACAGTATGAGTTGCTAAAAAAGGATTTTCCAGAACCTACACCCAGTCCTTCTGTCCTGTCTATTTTAGATGATGTGTGTCGTATTGCCAACACTTTTCCTTATAGTCAGCCAGCTAGCCCTAAAAAGGCAGATAGGCATAAAGTTCCTCAGTCTTTTAAATTTTTATACATTATTCCCAAACCTGACCCAACAGCTATAGCCTTTGTTGATTCCACTACTGCTAAGCACTTAGTTCATTCCATTCTTACTCTTTATGATAAGAATGGAAATATTACTGATAGGTATGGAAAACAAGTGTATATGTTTCCAATGTTGTTTTTCAGAATTTTGAACTGTCAGGTTCTTATGTTAAACTTTGTTCTGACAAATTGTGAACGTATGCGAAATTTTTTGTCTGCAGTTTCTTCTTGTGAAGGAAAATCTGCTTTAAATAATTTGGTTTCCTCAGTTGCACAGGTCATTACTCATTGTTTGAAGTTTAAGTTTGATTCTGTTGATACTTCTTCCAAGGCTATGGCCACTGGTACTGGTTTAAGGAGTTCCGCTTGCTGCATTCTCAGAACCTTTCAGATGATATAAGAAATAAGATTTTAAAATTTTCCATTGGTTGGAGATTTAGAATTTTGACCCTGTGCTGCAGAGGTGATCAAAAACTGTGATAAAAGTAGCAAGCTGATCGAGAGAATCTCAAAGATTTTTCAGCCCCCCTTTTCCAAATTGCCCAAGGGATTTATTCTCTCCTTGTCCAGTTTTGGCAAAATAATAACAGAATAAACAGTTTCAACAGAATTCAGGTAGACAGATGATTAAGAAGAAAGTGGGTTCCAAAAACAGAAATCTCAAACTTCCCAAAAATCAAGGGCAGTCCAACAAGTCTGAATGACTATTCAAATGACCTTGTAACTCCCACTCACCATGGCCCCTTTTATCTTCCAGAAAGTCTAAATCTCCACTTTTGTTTCTCTTTCACAACAGATTGCTTAGACTGGTACTGAATATATTCAGCAATTCAGGTGGCTGTAGGCAGCAATCCCTTCTTTCTAGAGGGTCATGCCTCATCCTGCACATTAGGTTCTTTTGTTTCCACCTGCTCTTTGTCACATACTGTCCCATGGACTGATAGAACCACTAAGGATGTTCTTAATGCCAAAGGAAGAAAATCCATGAAGACCAGTTCTGGATTTTTTTTCCTAAATCTGTTTGTGGCTGTGACCAAATTGTTGACAATTCGCAACCTGCTCTTCTACCTCTTTCAAATTTTCTGGTAACAATAGACTTAAAAGATGCTTTCCTGGTAACACGACTTAAAAGATGCTTATCATTTCCCTATTCATCCATACTTAAGACATTTCTTAAGATTTTGTGTGTCTGGATCACTTTATTAGTTTTCTTCCTTACAGTTTGGGACTATCTACTGCACCAGTAGTGTTCACAAAGTGTCTGACTCTGATTATATCTCATTACAGGGTATCCACATTTTCCATATTTAGACAACTTCCTTATCTTTGTAGAGTCTTGTTTAAGGTGACAGGAATCTCTGTCAGGTGAGAGATCTCTTGCACAAACTGGGATTCTAAGAGAACATTCAAAAGCCTTTCTTGACTCCCTCACACGGGATTGTGTTCCTGGCATGCTAACTAGACACAACAGTTCAAAGCACTTTTCTTTCACAGGAAAAAAACAGATCTTTATCCAGATCTATTTCTCTAAGGTTTTACACTCAGACTTTGGTCACTGTGAAGGAATACCCCTGGATTTTGGGTCTCATGGCATCTATGATTCTCATGATACACCTGGAAAGACTCCATATGTGGAAGGATACAATGGTATCTGAAATCTCTTTGGTCCCAGTATTAGTACCCTTTATGTTATTATATTCCAGTGTTGGGATTTGTTGGAAGACAAATTTTTTGGTGGAGACAACAGTTATCCTTAAATCCAGGTCTTCCCTTCACCCTCTCTGCTCCAAAGCAGTCATTCACTACAGACACTTTGGGCTTTGCTTGGGGAGTAGTTTCAGGAGGAATAATAGTCCAGGGATGTGGGACACAAAGGATAGATGCAAGGACATAAATATCAAGGAGCTGCTTGCCCTGATCAAGGCACTCAACTATCTTTACCATCTTTGGTCCCTCAGACCTCTACATGTGGTTAAAGACAATACCACAGTCATGTCGTACATCAACTAGCAAAGAGGCACCAGGTTTTACCCCCTTTGCAAACTAGCCATGTTAGCTTGGGATATAGCTTTACAGCACAATATCACTTTATAGGCACCCTACATTCTGTCAGAGCAAAATTGTGTGGAAGACAAGCTGAGGAGGACCAGTGCAGATTCTCCTGAACAGAAACTAGATCAGGGAGTCTTCCAAGATTTGATCCATCTGTGGGGAGTTCCTCAAGTAGACCGCTTTGCCTCCTCTCTGAACAATCAACTATCAACTGGGAAAACTCTGTTCGAGGACTCAATGCAAGAAGGGCTAGAATATAGTTGTTTTTTTTTCCCTTTCGACAGGAATGTTCCTGTATGCTTTTCCACCCTTTACAGTAATATCCAGGGTACTTCTTCAGATTCAGAAGGAATCACTCAAGATCATTGTGGTGACTCCCTTCTGGCATAGGCAACCATGGTTCTCCTTTATTTTGGAAATGGACAGGGACAATTACCACAAGCTTTCTCACAGATTGAATCTACTTACATAAGAACAGGGGTGATTGATAGACTCTGACATTAATCATCTTCAGTTGACTGCTTGGATGATAGGGTCTTAATTCCTTATAGGCACATGTTTTCTGAAGACCTGGAGCAGGCACTAATGAAGGCAAGAAAATTTGTTACTAGAAAATCATATATTGGCAAATATTAAAAGGTTTTCTAGTTGGTGCCAATAACATAACCAGCACCCATTCATGGCTAGTTGTTCAATGGTTTTACAATATTTGTGTGAATTACTATACTGTGACCTTACTTATTCCTCCACCAAAGTTCATTTATCTACAATTTCAGCATGTGTACCCATGGATCCTTCTATTTCAAAGGGTATTTGCATAACAGGTCTCCTAGACAACCAGTTAACATTTCAGCATGTGTGCCCATGGATCCTTCTATTTCAATGTAGTCTCATGTCAAAATGTTCTTGAAAGGGGATTTACATAAGAGGCCTCATAGACAACCAGTGTCCTGTGATTGGGATCTTAATTTTGCATTAGAAAAGCTAACACTTGCTCTATTTGAACCAGCTAATCTATCTGATTTGATGTTCTTAACATGGAAACAGTTTTATTATTGCACTTGTGAAAATTTGAGGTACTGCCAGCTATGCCAAGAGAAGCAGGGCAGTGGATGTGTAGCTGGAATTTTGTAAAGAATTATATGTCATTCATAGATCAAACTGATTTGTACAGATGCTTGTGTTGAAAAATGTATTTGTAAAGCTGTTTGTGTTAAAAATGCTCCAACGGTGTGCCCTGCTGGACAGAAAAAGAAATATATATGCATTATTTTAACTGCTTAAATGTATATGCTTTAACAGAGAGTAATGGAAGAGAAGATGTTAATCTCAAACTTTGAAAATAGTTTGAAATTAAATGACCTGGCTTAGGCCATAAGGATTGTATTTTACAGTTCTCAATGCAGCCAGAGACAAAAAGTCTGTACTATGAAGCTTCCTTGTTTGTCTTTGGGATGGACTAATTGCTACTCTGGAAGGGTGGAGGTTTGAAATTGTTTTATAACTTCCAAGAGCTGCAGAAGATCTTAGCATGGCTGTGTGTGTGTGTGTGAGTGTGTGTGTGTGTGTGTGTGTGTGTGTGTGTGTGTGTGTGTGTGTGTGTGTGTGTGTGTGTGTGTGTGTGTGTGTGTATTATTGACATGTATGTGCTAAATCCTGACAGCTTCTAGCCAAGGGGGGAAGCATGGGAACCAGAGTCTTACGACCAGATGTATGTGATGTAATTCTCTAATCTAGGACAAAAATTATGTTTAATACAAGGTGAAACTGAAGTCTTAGAGCAGTCTGTTTTTGTAACCTGACAAGGAAGGACCCTCACCTACTTCATCTTGCCTTCCTCAAGTAAGTCAACTAGGGAATAGTAATTCTTCAGATCACTCAGGAAAATATAATGAGATTAGTTAAATACTGTTTTTCATGTATCTGTGTGAATCTATTTGTCTATGTTATTTTAATATTTCCTGTGAGTGAAACTCTGGTATTTATTGTAAATAGATATTTAGTATTTTCATGTTCTTTTATTATTTATTATTACAAAAATTTAAATGTTTTATTGTAGCTGGTCCTTTAAAAAATATTTTAAACTGTGAGAGTACTTATATGTATTTGGTAACACGGTGACCACTCCTGGAAGCCTTACTCGATTGGCCAAACATAATCATTTGTATTAATATTAATTCCACTCAGTATAACTGGGCACCCTTGTAAGAGCCTTAGAGTAGCTGGCTTTAAGGTGTCGGGTAGCAGTGTAACTACCTTACAGTCTAGGTAGAAGGGGGCATAGATAGTAAATCTGTGGCAGCCTTTCCCAGGTGTGTGTGTGTGTGTGTGTGTGTGTGTGTGTGTGTGTGTGTGTGTGTGTGTGTGTGTGTGTGTGTGTGTGTGTGTGTGTGTGTGTGTGTGTGTGTGTGTGTGTGTGTGTGTGTGTGTGTGTGTGTGTGTGTGTGTGTGTGTGTGTGTGTGTGTGTGTGTGAAAATCAAATCTCAAAGTGTGTATGTGTCAGCTACTTGGAGCAGGGACACAAAGCACTGCTTTCACAGAGATGGTGCTGGAGGACTTGGCTTGGATACTCGGCTGAGGACTCAGCCCTACAGCTGTGCCAGTGGGGAGTCTTTTTGGGGATCTGGACAGAGATGGAAACCCAGTCCCAGGACTGAGTGGGGATGCACAGCTCTATCCTCTGCAAGGAGGGTATCTGAGTTGCAAGCTCTTATGGTGAGTTAAACCTATCTCATATTCCACAGGGGCAGGATTTCTATGAGAACTAATCTTTCTTTTATCCCTAAAGTGATTTCCAAGTTTACTTTAAGACAAAATATCTATCTGTCAGCTTTCTTTCTTGAACCTAATAATGAGGGGGGGGGGTATTCCATACCTTGGATGTCCACGACAACTCAGGTACTATCTTGACAGAACTAAACCTTTCATATCTTCAGAGCAATTGTTCATTTCTTGTGATGGTAAGAAGAAGGGACAACCTTTGTCAAAACAGAGTATTTCCAAGTGGTTGTCTAAGGCTATTACCTTTTGCTTTCCTCACCATAACAAATCAGTTCCAGGAAGGGTCAAGTCCCACTCTGCCATGGCCTTGGCTTTATCTATGGCTTTTGGGAAATGGTTGGATTATAGAAGTATTCTAGAAGCTGTTAGTTGGTCCTCAGTACATACGTTTACAAAGCACTATAAGCTTGAATCCTTCTCTATATCTTGATCAAGCTTTGCTATGACCATTCTCCAGGGCCTCCTGGACCCTTTTCCTTCCACCTCCCAAATATAATTAGCTATGGTAATCTGCCCACATAACTAAGGTTACTGTATAGCAGTGATTAATATGAAAAATACAGTACAGTTCTGTAAGCTGAATTTACCATAACAGTAGATGCTTGAATGATCACTGCTGCAATAGCCCTTGCCCCCCAACACCTCCCTTGTTTTTTGGTGTGTTTGTTATACCAGGGTGTGAACACTTATTTTTTGTTGTTCCTAGCATTCTTTTAGGGCTCGGCCTATCTCTCTCTCTGCTGGCAGTAAAGTCATCTCACCTAGAATTACTTGACAGTCTGGGCATGTGGAAGGTTTGGAAGTTGTCCAGCTGTTATATCCTTAACAGTATATAACCCATATTGCTTAGGCTACTGCAGCAGTGGTCATTAAAACAGCTGCTGTTTTGGTAAGTTCAACTTACACAACTGTACTTTATGATGGTTCCAAGCTAGGAAAGCTGTTACATTCTCTCTCTTTCCTAACAGTGGAGAATAATCTTGGTGTCCATGTACTACAAATGTGTTAATAACATTTACTAAAAGTTATCTTACAGATATTATAAGTAAAGACATTTTAAACAGCTAGCTTATGGACACTAGTCTGTCTCACTCTAGCAGATAATTTATCTCAAGTTTTTAGAACAAGCATTGTATGCACTTTGAGTTGGGAAGTGTAAACAATATCGGGTTTTTGAACTGCTTTTTGTGGCAGTGGAAAACAATAATTCTGACTGCTGTAGCTTACAAACGTTTACAGTGTTCAAGTCCACATCTTTCTGATGCAGTGAGCTAGTCTTCTCTTCCAAATAATTTGCAGTAGTTGCAATATTCATAACTGGTGCCAGCAACAGACACAGCACTACATTACACCAGTCCAGATATTAAGAGAGATAATATTCATAACTAGTGCCAGCAACAGACACAGCACTACATTACACCAGTCCGGATATTTAGAGGGAGAAAAAGACTGGAAAGTGTTCTGCAGAGGATGTCTGGTGTTGATCCACTAAAAACTTGTTGATTTAAGGAAATAAAACATAAAGAGTCAGCTGAAAAATGACTGCAAGATGTGGAAAGGAATGGTGGTGATGTGGCATTTGCAGTAGAATTTAAAGATATGTTGCATTAGGGTTTTTCTGACTTGTCTTTTAAATATTTTCAGCAGCATTTGACTTAGTATCTCTGCTTTATACCAGCTGCAGATATTTTTTAATTAGAAGACAATTTTATTCTATTTTTATCAACATTCTTTTTATGAATTGTACTTTATCCTTTTATACAAGATTTTACGTCATGTAATCAGTTTTTTTGCTGAGTAATCTCTGCCTGTATGGATAATATCACCACCATATGAGGAAAGTGTGACTTTTTCTTACTGTTCTTTGGTTTGTGGGTAGAAGCAGTATTGTCACTATGTACCGAAACAAAGAGATGTGAACCGAGTGAACACATGTTACCAAAACACAACCAAAGCTCACTCTGGAAGCTCCAAATAAGGGCTGGAAGAACCACAGATATAAATCCAAGTTCTGTTGAAATAACCAGTAAATGGATTCCAAAATGCGAAATAACTGTTTAATAACGCTTGAAAAATCCAAATAAGTAAGTTTTCGAACACCTTCTTCAGCAAAAGACAATTACAACTTCCTGAAAATACTTACACCTTATATACAATGGAACTAATTGTTAAATTGATTAATTAAATAATTTAATTAAATTTCAATATGCCCTAATAATAGTTTAGACACTATTAAATTTCAATAACTTTGGACATTATTGACTTATTTGGATCAATTCCACATGATATTGGTCTCCAGTGGCTTGAGGAAAGTATGGCCCAACATGGTAATTTTTCAACAGACATATTTAGAACATGTCTCTTATTGATGGAAGTGGTTCTTAAGAATAATTTTATGTACTTCCAAGGTGAATTTTTTAAGCAAGAAAGGGGTGTTGCCATGGGGGCAAAATGTTCACCAACCTATGTAAATATCATACTTTCCTGGTGGGAGATATTATACATCAACAATTGTGATTTTGTTAAATGTTGGAGCTTTTACAAACGCTTTCTTGACGATATTGTCATTTTTTGGACTGACACTGTGGAAAAGTTTTTTGAATTTTTGGATTACATCAAAAGTACAACTACGTTTTTAGATTTTACTTACACTATAGACTTTGAAGAGTATGTCTATTTGGATGTTTTAATAAGCAAATGTAATGATTATTTTACTTCCAAAATATACAGGAAGCCAACATTTTCCAATTCTTATCTCCATTTTTCTAGTGGACACCCTTTTGGTCAAAAAAGGAATATTTTCAAGGGGCAAATTATTAGGACCAGCAGGATGACCTCTGAAGATTCAGATTTTATTAGGGACAGTGAATACGTTATGAATATGTTCAGAGATAGGGGATATCCAGACTACCTTATGGAAGAAATATACCAGATAGTATTAGAAGGAAGGAAGGGGAGATTCGCTCCAATTTTGGGACAAGATGTTTCCAATCTATTATGTAACCAAGGTGAACCAGAAGAAAATTCCTATGGAACTAACATTAACAGTAACAATTTTACAAAGGCCTATGTTATGGATTATACTGGTGATGCCAAGATACTAAAAACTAAAATTAAACAGGAATGGGATAGGTTTAGGAATATCACTGACCTGGAATATATCAAAAATCAACACCTCCAATTCATATATAGGAAGGACATGAACCTTAAAAATATTTTTGAAATAGGGGGTACTACAAATATGAATGGCCAAACACATAGAGTTGGTACATTTAGGTGCGGATCCTGTTCCCAATGCCAATATATTCAAACAGGCACTACTATTTCCATTCCCAGTAGAAATAGGACAATTTCCAGCTCTAAATTTGCTAATTGTAATACTCAGGGAGTAGTGTACATAGCCACATGCCACTCCTGTGATTCATTTTATATAGGGAAAACAGAAAGGAAGCTTAGATCCAGAATATATGAACATTACTATGAAATTAAAAAAAAGTAATGAACATAATGCTCTATTTCGTCATTCCCAGTACTGTAAAAATGCAGTTTTTAATTTTTTTGTTTTAGAGGTTGTACCAAAAGAAATCAGGGGTGGCATGTGGGAAACCAAACTTGAGTATAGGGAATTATTTTGGCAGATAATACTGGACGGTACCAACGGACCTGGTATGAATGATATGCTTTCCATCATTCCAGTTTTAAAGCTAAGAGCTGCCAAGTTATAATCCACAATATTGTCTTTAGCCACTAGATGGTGATATACACTACACAGTAACATTTCAATACATATAAGTATATGGAATTCTTTTTAAATGTTTTATAATAACCTTTATACAAGTATATATATTTAAACATTCTTATAAACATACTGATTGTTTTTTAACATTTGTTATTTATTTGGTTTTATTACTATTAAGTAAAAACTTTTAAGTAAATATTTTGTGTCTAAACTATTATTAGGGCATATTGAAATTTAATTAAATTATTTAATTAATCAATTTAACAATTAGTTCTATTGTATATAAGGTGTAAGTATTTTCAGGAAGTTGTAATTGTCTTTTGCTGAAGAAGGTGTTCGAAAACGTACTTGTTTGGATTTTTCAAGCGTTATTAAACAGTTATTTCGCATTTTGGAATCCATTTACTGGTTATTTCAACAGAACTTGGATTTATATCTGTGGTTCTTCCAGCCCTTATTTGGAGATTGTCACTATGTAAATGAAAGTTACATGCTTATCATAACACTAGAGTTGGCAGTTCTATCCTCGCTAACAACAGTACTAAGATCAACAGGACTTTTCCAGCCTGGCAACAGAAACTTTCTCATGATATCTAACCCTCTCTCCCTTTTTCCAAAATGCTCTACCACTTTGGACCTTAATGCAGATCTTTGCAGTCCACTTCAGGTAGCATTGCTAAACCTACAAGACCAGTAAAATAAACTTACTGCAGTATGGTAAAAACAACCAGGCAGGCCATTTGGGTCAAGACTGGCTGAAGGAGGTTTCAAGCGGTAATAAGGATGAAACTGATAATCCAAATCTACTATTGCAAAAGGTACGTAATAACTTCTTTACCTGGAATTGGAGTTCCAGCCACATTGCCAACAGCTGTCCTAAGCTAAACATCTTGAGAGGATCCTAATGAAAGAATGGTGTGAATAATAGTGGCATCAAAAGATGACCAGAATCTAGAGACCCGAGACAACTTACAGTGCTTTGCGTGTGTTCAGTCACTGAGCAAATATCATTCAAAGATGCACTTTTAAAGAATGCCTGAGAAGTAGCCATGACTCTAACTGAGTGGGTCCTAAACACAGCAGGTGAAGTCTTGTATTTTTCATAACGATATTTAGTGGTGGTTAAAACCTATTTTGAAAGTGTTAACTTTGACTTTTTAGTCCCAGTACCTTTTTTTCTTTTTTTATTTAAAAAATACACACGATGATACAAAAAGTTGAAAATCTTTCCAAACTGAACTGATTTAAGTCTGACCATATGCCATCAGCTGTTTGTGAACCTCCATAAAATGGAACAGACATTTTGTGTCACAGTAATTTGGAAAGAGTAGTAGTAGATTGATGTCTTGGTTAAAAATTTTCTCCTTTACAACTCTTCAGGCATAAAAGAATGTTTGTTTTCTCATGAACACATTGCCTTTATGGATCACAAAGTAAGAATGGTGATCAGGTAAAGACTCTAATTCAGAGATTCTCCTACTTGGAGTTATAGCTACCAGGAAAGGAGTCTTCAAAGGTACATATTTCAAATCTGTAGTGACAGTAGGTTCAAATTCTAGGTGAGTTAGGTTTTCTGATATAAAACAGTCCCAAGGAGGAATGCAATCCTTCACTGTTGGGCGCAGAAGAAATGTTTTGCACAAATGTAGTGGGCTAATTATATGAACTTGGTAGGCTAATAAAAGTCAGAAATAGTTGTTAAGTGCACTTTAACCAAGGAATATCTGAAAACAGACTCAGAAAATTGGGATAAATGCTCCAAATCAGATGGAGATAGAGCAGTGAAAGTATGTAGCCCCAGGTCATGACCAAAATGAAAAAAAAGGAGTTAATTTATTTTTCAATGTCTTCCTGCTATTGGGTCAGTCAGCAGAGGTTAGATGCTAGACCACACTTTTGAGGAAGGATCCCTGGCCATCACAAGAAGTTGAGAAACTGTGCATTTAAACATATGGAATGAAAGTTTAGATGAGGCTTGCTAAACACGTGTGACAGAAGTCCCCTAGGTGGTTCCAAAGAGTGAAGCCTGTCCAGAAACCGTGGCTATAGCAAGAGGAAGCAGACTTGCCAGGGTCATAAAGGTAACTGCCAGGATGACTATAGCTTTGTGTGGCTTTGCCTTCACAAGAAATCTTGAAATAAGGGGGAAATTGTGAAATCTGTGTATCTCTGGAATGTTTTCCTGAGGGAAAAATAAGGAAAAAGAAGTCCCTGCATTTGCTACTGGATGGGAATGCAAACAGATCAAAGTAAAGTTTTGGCAATCACTAGAACAGATTCACAGCAACAGTCAACTTGATAAACCAGAACAGATTCACAGTAAAAGTCAACTTGAAAAACTTTGTAATGCATCAGCAAGCAGCAACTGATTTCTTTATTTTGCTATCAAGTTGGCTTCACCTAGCATGTGAATGGCAGTCAGATGGTGATCGATTCCCAAGCACTCATTTTCTCCAGACAAAGGGGTAGTAATGGCAGTCTCCTGCACCACAGACACACAGTTAGCTCAGATGACAATGACACTATGGTGGACAATGGCAAGGGCAGCCCTCATTTCCACAGCTCTTATGTACATCAATGCTTCCATCTGTGATCATGTTCCTTTAGACCATCTGCTCGAGCAGAGACCTCTGTGGTGACAATACTGATAGACTGGCAGTTGGGAAGTATCTGTCCTGAGACAGGTTAGACTTGTGGATCCACCCTCTGACATGATCCTTCCACTACCAGGAAAGTTTCACTGGAAAAGTCAAGGGTTCAACAACTGATTAAATTGTACTCTTGGGAGTCCACTGTAGAACTCACATATGGTAACTGGTATTAGGAGCCATGTTAGTGGAAGTTGCAATTAACCTACTGCCCAGAAACAAATTCCTGTAGTAACTTATCATTTATCACAATCTGAGATGCTATCAGATAAATGCAAATAACTCTGTCAGAATTCAAAACATTTGAACAAACCAGATTTTCCAACTTGTGCTCAGCTGTATGGGCATCAACTGGAACATTACAGTGTTCACTATTATTCCATTAAAAGTGGGTTGTCTGGCTAATCTTTAACACCTAAGGGAATCTCCCCAGTTGCAGTGCCCTGAAAGGTGGGGCAGTTAGTCATAAATGCAGACATATAAAAACCCAAGCTAGAAACCATGGTCAGAATCCATGCTGATGAAGAAGAATGCAGAAATGCCTTCATCACCGTAGCCAAAACTTTGTTTGAGACCAATGATAAAAAGATGAGCTCAGCATTGTGGTAGCAAAGGCTAGGCTGTACATAAGTAGGACAAACAGGCCCTGAAGACTATGATACAGACCATCAAGAAGGCTACCAGAAGTTAATCACTCATGCATAGGAAAACCCTGGTCCCTTATAGCCTGAGATGCACTACAAACATTACTGTGCATTTGGTGAACACTCTAAGGAGAGATAAGACCAAATAGAAGAGTTTGAAAATGAAAATGAATATAGCTCCAGTGAGGGCATGCAAACATATCCTGAAGCCTGGAGTAAAAGCCTAGTCCTCACTAATTTAGTGGGATCTGTTTGACAGTTCTTTTTTTGATAAGACTTAAGGCCTCCTTTTATGTGTCTGAAGGGGAAGAATCTATAGAATGGAAAATGGATATGAATGGAATTGTGCATCCTTTAGATATGATGGTCCTCATTCACTAGTCTTTAGTGATGGCCAGCTACATGGACAAGTGAAAGATGGGCAACCACTGTCTCCCCCAAAGAGGGGCTGTCAGGCAAGTCCTCACAGAACAAGAATGCAGGATCCCAGCTGCAGAACAATGATATCCCTGATTATTCTGCAGAGTGATCACCTTTAGATTGTTGGCCATTCTCAAATTTATTGTACTATCCTTGTCCTCTTAAAAATTCCCTGTTGTCAAACTGCTATTGGTCTCTATGTAAGCAAAATTGATATGAATTCTACTGCATTCTGGAAACTGTATTAGGGAGGTTGAAACTTCCATCAAAAGCAATTAATGTCTTGCCTGCTCTCTTTGCTTATCCAATTTAGCTTTTTCTACCTGCCTAAATAACAGAATTCTATCAGAGAAGTGGTTAAGAAACTGACCTTGATGTCCTTGCCACATTCTGTGTGAGGAGGACATCAAGGATACTGTCTTATTGCTACACAATGCCTTATGCCCTTACTGATTCATAAAGGTGGCCTGAGGACCCTATGACAATTTTTTGTATAAGACTACATCAGGGCCTTTCTAAGTAGACTGGAAAGCAGTCTATCCATTTTCTCAGCTACAGGGAACCACCCAAGGTCATTTTGAACAGATGATGAGTTTCTTGGGTGCATTCAACTTCAACTCTGACCATTTTAGGCATTTCCTCGAACTTAAGTTCCTCTAGAGGGAATGAGAAGAATCTGATTCCTAATTATTATCAATATCCAGGATTGGAGACTTGCAAGAGCTAGTCTAGATGTTTCCTTTTACCCCTGACCATTCTACCTGACCTCAATGGAAAAATTCTGAAGAGGAGGAAGAAATGGGTTCTCCAGATGAATTTTTGACATCTGGGGTAACCGCTTCCCAGTGGCAGTGTCTTGAACAGATGAGGAGGTGGATGGTCATTGATGCAGGCACATTAGAATCCAGGCTGAAGACTATGATAAAAGTCCATGCTTATAAGTAAATGCAGAGTAGCCTTCACCACTGCAGATGGATCCTTCACTGAGTCCATCTGTTAAAATGTCAAGCTCAATACTGAAGTAATGCAGACCAGACTGGTCTTGCTCCTTATTGCTGGCATCCAGATCAATATCAAGAGCATTTATGCTGACTTCTGAAATAATCACACAGCAGGGATGGATGGTCCCAACAGGCTCAGTTTGTCCTCAACTCCATGGGTCAAAATCCCAAGAGGTAATGACAAAGAATCCGTAACAATATGGGCCTTGAGACTGATAACCCATCTGCTGATGGCACTTGCAGCATATGGAAGGTTGAGGTCAAGGCTGTGGTTCTGGAAGCAGAGAGACCAGTCAGCATCTACATATCCACAGCATAAACTCAAACATTAAAAGTTTCATTGGCACTCTTATTGGGACTAAGACTTGAACTGGATCCAGTGAGTAAAGAAAATGTCTGCTAAATGAAAATTTGGTAGTGAAGGAGTTCAACTCATTCTAAAGTTAGTTGAGGAGGAGACCTGTGGCCACATATGCTGCAGCAATAAAAATGACGATTGACACATTTTAGAATAAATCCAGGTGAAATGAAATGCTTAGATCTAATTGACCCTAATAAATACAGCCTAGGGATTGTCACCTCTATCTCTGAGGCTACAGAAAAGATATTACTAGGTCATTGATGAGGAGCAGAAGAGTCAATGGAAATAGTGAGCCCAGCTAGGGTAAGTGCTATCCCTGATCTAGCTTTCTTAGAGAGCACAGTATCAGATTCAGGAGAATCACACTTTCATTTGTCCTTGGAGAAAGTGGAAAGTACAACATGGAGAGAACTGTTATTAGAAGCCTTGGAAGGCTCTGGGAGGACAGCTTTCAATTTCTCTGGTCCATGACAGGAAAGGCTAAAATCAGAGTTGTAACAGGGGTGGGACAAAGGGGGGACAGTTGCCAGTTGACTTGACAGTTGACAACTTGACAGTTGACAGGTACAAGCTTAAGGGCTACAATCAGCAAATGCCTATGATGTGGGAGTCGATTACTGGTACTTATTTATGTTTATTTATGTACATGTGAGGATATCATGGCTTCTTTTAAACATGCCAATACTACATTTGCAGTATTGACTGACAAGGTTCAGAGTGTGGTGATTTAATAGGAGAAAGTTGCTTGCTTCATTTGTTGAAAATTTAAGTTGAAGAGATGCCAGTTCTGGAAAATGTACAAGGCATCAGATGACCCAGCTATAGTTCTGACTAAAATATTCACTTGAAAATTTCAGAACATTTGTCTTGAGAGCGGCATCTTTGCCTCACACTTCCATTTTCCTGATTCATTGGTGTCCTTTCTTTCAATTGTTTTTTATTACAACTAAAGACCAAACAGATCCACCACTTACTGCATTGCAGAAATCACCCCCTAAAGCAGTAAAAAAATGTATGAGCTCTAAAGTAAACCCATACATCAAAACAGAAGAGTAGAGTGACAAACTGTCAGCACTGTACAGTTAAAAACAAACTGTAGGAGAAAAACAGAAGAGCAAGCAGTAAGAGCAGCAAGCTTAAAATGCAGTTCAAAATGCATTAAAACAGCTTTGTGAAAATAGCCCAGCATAATGGGATAATGAGGAGGGGCTAGGAAGCCTGGAAAAGTTTCTATTGGCTGGCTGACTAAGTCTTGCCATATTACTTTTGGTAATGAAGCCAGAACTCCATCTCCAGATCATATAATCTTTTATCACACAAACACAGCTTCATGGAAACACATTCCAACAATTATAACTGATTTTATGTAGCAATCCACACTGTGATAAACAATTTCCTTATCAGGTACACTTTTTTTTCCATCTGCACTGCCTTTTCTTGGCACCATAACTTAGCACTGAAGTATTTATTTGATGCAGACAGTTAAAATTGTTCTTGGATATAATTCCACACTCTTTCCTTCCCAATATCATCTTCAGTTCTCAGTACAGATCCATCCATCCATCCTCTACCCCTTTGCAGAGTGACTTTAGCACTCTAATTTTCACACAGTAAGACAGACTTTACCTTTTAATACAGTTCAGCTTCCTGGTGGAAATCACACACACTTTGCAACATTCTTTGCTATGGATACCTGACATCACTTTCACAATGTCAAAAACACAAGACTCTGCATCATGTTGTGGAGAGTACTGCCTTCCATAGCCAGCCTTAGGGGCACTTTTCCAGTATTTATTTGGTGCAGGTAGACCAGGATGGGGGCACTGGGTAGTGTGGTGGGCTGGGGGCATGCAGTCCTTTTGCCTAGGGTACCAGTTGACTTAAGGCCGCTCCTGCTACCTTCATGACATTTACATCAGTCTACCATCTTTGACAGCATGCACCATGAGACATCTCACCATGCCTTGCTGTTCTCCATAAGACAGGATGCCGACCTCATGTTGTTTTCTGAATTAAAATCAACTAGAAAACAGTCTCAAGCAGTACCTTTAGAAACAGTACCATCACTGGCACCCTGAAAGAAAAAGTAGGGATCAGCAACAAAATATTTCCATCTGGAGCAGAGTGTAGCATACACTTTCTAGCTTTTAGAATTACATACTAATAACATACATAGACAGCACCAGTCCTGGATTTACAACAAGCAAAGTAAGCATCATGAACAGTCCCTTTGCTTGTGAGGGACCCCAGATATTGACCGATCAGGACTCCAAAGTCTGCATCCTTCCCCAGTCATTTGGTGATAAGTCCTTACAACATCAGTAGTGTTAACCTGCAGGTGGTTACCATGGGATGTATACACTAAGTTTAATGTCAAGCAATTGCAAACTTCATCTTGAGGGGAGGTTCACTTACAGAGCCCTTGCCTACTGCTGTAGACAGTGGCCCATGGCAGTATTTATATTGCCATGGTCAAAAACTGCCCTCTCACAAAAGATGGTTAGTATAACCTTACTAATACAATGTAGAGCATACCTCTCACATATAACTCATTATGAAGAGTGTTCTTCCTTTTGTGCCTTAAAAAGTCCATGTTCCTCACAGTTCCACATCGAAATGGTCTATCATACATTCAGTGTTAAGCCATTTTTAACTGATACCCATAGTGAATAATACTGAAGCATTTTAATCCATCAAAGTAATATCTTATAAGTATAAAGTAAATAATTTTATCCATCTTGTGAGCTTCCCAGCTGAAGTTGTTACTAAGCTTATAGTAAATCTTCCACTTTTTCCCATTTGTTCTACATTATGAGAGGTAGTGTTTTCATTCTGGGGGGAGGTTGAGATCTATGACGTTGTGAAGTTAAACTGATTTGGCAGTGTATATAAAAAGATAGATTGGAAACAAGTAGCAAGTGTAACCAATGAATAATGAAGGCAGAGAGTCTCATTTGAATATAATACCTCATTGGTTAATACCTAGAATATACACAGTATAAAAGGAAGAGCAAAGTAGATAAACATAGGATCTGAAGAAGGTTTACAACCGAAAGCACTTATCCATTCCTGAGTCCGTTTTTGAACACAAGCAGCATGCTTATTTGAAGTTGGCTTCAGAACTAAGAATATTTTGGAACCTGCTCCAGAGACTTTGCAAACAGGCAGTTTGCTGATTCCAGTTGGCTTCAGAGGAAGGAAGAATTATTTATCCTGGAATTCGTTTAAGTGCACAGGTAGCACGCCAATTTGAAGTTGGTCTT
Source organism: Protopterus annectens (assembly GCF_019279795.1). NCBI lineage: Eukaryota > Metazoa > Chordata > Ceratodontiformes > Protopteridae > Protopterus > Protopterus annectens. The sequence continues at coordinate 380,395,623 of NC_056739.1, read as the reverse complement.
AGACTTTGGAAATTCATTCCGGTGATCTTGAACACGGGATGCCTATTGGAACCAATTGGCTTTAGAAGAAAGAAGAGCTTTGGGACTTGCCCCCCCCCCCCCCCCACACACACACACACACTTTACACACAGGCTGTATGCAGGTTACAGGTTGGCTTCCAAGTAAGGATCTTATAAGTATAAAGTAAATCGTTGTATCCATCTTGTGAGCTTCCCAGCTGAAGTTGTTACTAAGCTTTTTGTAAATCTTCCACTTTTTCCCATTTGTTCTACATTATGAGAGGTAGTGTTTTCATTCTGGGGGGAGGTTGAGATCTATGATGTTGAGAGCTAACTCTAGTCACATCTAATTAGTAATTCCTTCACTTTTTGTTAACCATACGTGTTTAATTACTATTACCTCCACTGAGTTCCATTGCAAGAGCAGTCAGTAATGCAAAATGATTGTTTAACGTTTAGCTTTTCCTTGAGATAATGGCATAATGTATATGAAATTATTCTCCAAACCATGGAAACACGTTGCCCAGCATCCTTAATTCTTGTTTCGTTGGAACAACCTATGATAAATACGATAAAGGGCATGCAGGACACCTAAAAGAACATTTTGGTGGGTAAGTTGAAACAGAAGGCAAAAACATTCACAAAAGTCAAAGAAAATGGAAATATTCCAGAAAAATGTGTGTGTGTTTTTTTTTTGGGGGGGGGGTCACTTTCCCTTTGTTTTCCTGACAGAAAGCTGACTGAAGCTTCATCTGGGTGACATGAAGAATACAAAGTGTTTTTTGCAAGGGACAATTGCCACTGCATTGCCTCTTTCTGTGTTTTTCCCATTTGGACAATTGCAGGAAGAAAAGAAAAGTTCCCATATTTTCAATAATTGCCAGTGCAGAAATAAAAATAAGCAAATCAAATGTTCTAACAACAGCGGTGATAGGGGAGTTTAATATCAGGAAAGAGAAATTGAGTTTTAATTTGTCTGCTTTGCACTCATCTGGAGGACAACTGAGGCTCAGGCATACATTTCAAATTAGAATAAAGCATATTATCAAATTGTACAATGCAGTAATGTATTTATAAATAGTAAAAAATTAAGGTAATGTAGATGTCCTTAAATAAGTCATAATATTAGGGGAATGTCAGTATATCTAAGTAGCCAAATATGTGTCTCTGATGTAAGTATTATAGCAGTTATTAATAAAAGCAGTATACCCACACAATATAGCTGAAGAAACAAGGCTTTACAAGAATTTTGCTTGCATTTTTCAGCTGCAGTCTTTTAAAATGTAAAGTAAATAGTATAACTGTAGATAGAAAAAGATCCATCTCCAGTAAGCATCAGATCTGCCCATCATAAAACATTGGCTACACTATTTCTAGTTCTGGTTCCATTGAAAAAACTGAGGTAAATGCCATTATACAATGACCCCCCCCCCCCATTAATATTCCAAAATGTGCACGCTGATTGGTCAGCATGCACATTGTAAATCAGACTTATACTAATGGAAAAAGGTCCGGTCGCCCGGACTTTTTCCATTAGTATAAGTCTTTTTTCTTCTTACAGCAATGGAGAAAGCAAGATCTCCGTTGCTTTTTAGAAAGTGTTTCGCTATGTTAAAGGAGTTTAATATAGTGAGAGAGCTTTAAAAAAAGCAACGGAGAAAGGAAGATCTCCGTTGCTTTTTTGTGTCTTGCTATGTTAAAGGAGTTTAACATAGCGAGGCAGCTTTAAAAAAAGCAACGGTCTCCATCACATTTGACATTCCTCTCCTTTATTAGTAAAATCTCCCATTCTCATACTTTTTGAAATACTCTGCAGCACTAAAAAAGTAAAAGTATGACCAGAACTTTGACAACATATACTGTATGCTTAGCTAAGTGCATTATTCTTATCTAATTTATGAATTTCACAAAGATGTTCATGTATATATTCATGAAGGGAATGGTTGGTCTTGCCCACATAAAAGACCAGGATTATTTGGCACTTACCTAAGTATACTAGGTTCTTACTTGTACAGTCAGCATACAAAAGTATAGACTTTCTTGGCAGTAGGGTGAATAAAAACTCTCTCCTCGTGGTCCTGCAGAGTGGTCCTAGCTACAGAGAACTCAGAAAAGCGACTAATTTCTGGATTTAAGTATCTTTGCTGCTTTTTTACTTGAAATAGCTTCTCTAGCTTACCCTAAACAAGCTTAAACTGTTTTTTGAGCTGTTTGCTGCATTATTTTAAAATCTGCACTTAAAGTTACTTTTTAGTCGAATTTGATCGAAAGTTTGTTTGTTTGTTTAATTTAACTGTTGAGGCTGCCCACTAAAGTGTGCTAGCCTGTGTAACTGATTTACTGCTGTTTCTGCATTTTCTGTGTGTTTCTATCTAAAAACAAAAAAAACAAAAAAATAATCCTTGTTTTCCCGCCTCTCGTCGACTAGTTTAGACCAGTGTACAGGCATTGCTGTATTCTGGGCTGTGGTGCAGTTCCTGTGTTGTCCATTACCTTACTTGGATAGAAGGAAGTTTCTTTGCTCACCAGTGGGAGTGGGGAGCCTTGAGCAGCCTACCTGTCCCTGTAGGAGGTGACCTCAGCACAAGAGCTGTAGTAATTGGTTGTTTTAGACCATTTCTAGCTCTTTTGAAGTTCCCTGTTTAAAATCCGCGTTTGCACGGCTTTGCGGGGTTGTGCGCATAGCACAGCTCCAGTTAAACTTCTTTGCTCACCAGTGGGAGTGGGGAGCCTTGAGCAGCCTACCTGTCCCTGTAGGAGGTGACCTCAGCACAAGAGCTGTAGTAATTGGTTGTTTTAGACCATTTCTAGCTCTTTTGAAGTTCCCTGTTTAAAATCCGCGTTTGCACGGCTTTGCGCGGTTGTGCGCATAGCACAGCTCCAGTTAAACTTCTTCTGGCTCCGCCAAGTCTGTTCTTCAAATTTTCCCTTAAGGAAGCTCTACTCTTAGTATAATCAGACTACTCGCTATATTATAAGCCTAGCACTTGTTCTCAAAACTTCTCTACTAAGTAAGCACTCTCGTACTAAGTAAGCACTACATCCACCTACCACCCCTGTGAATATCCACTTCCCTTAAAGGCACAGCACTCCCTTATACTGTTCTAGCATGTCGAGTGGTAGATTACTGGTGTCCTCTCCAGTTCAGCTGGTTAATCTGGGTATCTTGAGACAATGCTACAATTGTCTCATGTACACAGACAACCCTCTCCTCCTCCCAACAAACACAAATACATGTGAGAGATGCAACTATATAGCCAAACTGGAGGCTGAACTCTCTCAACTCAGGGCTGGCATGACCAGACAGGAGGAGATGGTAACCACACACACAACAAACCCAGTCCCACATAGACCTACCACAACTGCAAACCAAACACATAAAAACACAAAGACATACTCGGAGGCTCTAATAAAAAACTTACTAAAACAACAGAGGCTCCCAAAGCAGACATCCAAAAAGCCACCACCTCAAAACAAAACACATGCAACACATACTTCAATAAATCAGTGTGTCAATCAATCACAGCCCTTAAGGACAAATACCATGCCTGGTACACTAGTAATAGGTGACTCTATAGTCAGACACACTGATGTCCCGCTAACCAGGCTGAACAAGGAGAGGGTGACTGTGAGCTGCCTATCAGGAGCTAGGATCCGCCACATAACACACGCACTCAGGTCACTCCAAAGCAAGTACAAATATGACTCTGTCATTGTCCATGTTGGCGTGAATGACCTGAGATGTACCTCCCTGGACTACATGAAAAGAGACATAGAGGAGCTCTCTGATTATGTAGCCCAGGCTGGTATGACCCTGACCCTGAGCAGCATCTTGCCCTCACCAAGAATGATGCCACAATATAAAGACAAGATGATCAGCTTTAATAATTGGCTCAAGTACTGGCGTCATTCTAAGGGGATCCAATGTTTGTCTGCCTGGGATGACATGTTGGACAAGCCATGCTGCTTCGCAAGGGACGGCTTGTACCTGTCACCACTGGGCTTCCGGATATTAGCTAAGGCTCTTGCCACCCCCATAGTGCCTTTTTTAGGCAAGGCTCAAAAGACAAACCCACCTCCTTAGAAAACAAAAATGGAAAAAAACTAAGGGTAATGCTGCTCCACGCCAGAAGTCTAAATCTCAAGATGCAGGCACTCGATGCACTCCTCAGTATGGAGAACATCGACGTCTGTGCAGTAACTGAAACCTGGTTCAAGGCTCCTGAGAGCACCCCAATGCTACCAGGCTATACCTCTTATCATGCTTTTCGGCCCCAAAACCCAGGCCGAACCACAAAGGGAGGGGGAGTGTCCATATTCATCAAGGACACCCACACCTCCAGGTTAGTAGCAACACATGAAACATCAGAGACCATACAGGTGCAACTAACCATGGTAGCATGTTACAGACCACCCTCCCACTCTCAGGAACCCCACTCATCCTTCCTGAAGACGTTGGAGGATATGAATGTATCACAAAATACCATCATACTGGGAGACTTCAACTACCCAAACATAGATTGGGTACATTATTCGAGCCCTAACACCCTAGCCCAAAGGTTCCTGGAATTCATAAATTCAAATGCACTGGAACAACTAGTCACCTCTCCCACTAGAGGAGATATAATATACTAGACCTGATCATCACAAACATGGGGACAAAATGCTCCACAAGGGAGGTATACCCCTCACTAGTGAGATCTGACCACAAACTAATCACCCTGGATATACATATCCCACCTCCACCCCCAGCACAAAAGACCACAGTGAAAAACTTCTCAAAAGCAGACTTCACTCTTTTTAAGACTGAGATGGTATCCTTTAAGCCCACTGGGCCAGTGGATACCACATCCCACAATGCCGAATCCTTCACAAATGCTTTCTATGGACATTTCCAAGAATGCATGGATCATGCAATCCCAAATAAATCCAAGTCCCTCTCCACCAAAGTCAAGCGTCCTGTCTGGTGGACCTCAGCCATTAACAAATTGTATAACAAAAGAAGGAAGCTACTGCATGACAGAGCAAAATCCCATAAAGGGAAGACATCTCTGATCAACACTAGCAGAAAACTATGTTCTCTCATAAAAACATCCAAGGCCAAATTTGAGAGAAAAATCGCTAAGGACACTAAAGATAACCACAAAGCCTTCTTCATCTATGTTAGAAACCTGGGCAGAAACCCTCAGATATGCTCAGAGTTTGTTCACAACAGCAAAAAATACACTGAACCCACAGATATTGCCAACATTCTGGCTGACAGGTTCAGTGCAAATTTCTCCACTCTCTCACCCCCAAAAGAAGAAATACTTATCCCAGCTGAATGTAATCTCCTTGTCATCTCAGATGTCCAAGTGAGAACCGCCCTCAACAAAGCTAAAAAGACAGCATCAATGGGACCTGACGGTATCCCGGGTTGCGTGCTACGTGAACTCCAAGAGGAGCTAAACCCGTACATAAAAATGCTATTTAACCTTAGCCTTACTACAGGATATGTACCTGAACACTGGCGTACAGCAACAGTGGTCCCACTCCACAAAGGGGGTACCTCTACAGACCCTGGGATCTACCGCCCCATAAGCTTAACCAGCCTGGTCTGCAAAGCTATGGAAAGAATCATTATGGAACTCATAAACAGAGACATTGGGGACCTACAGACACTTGATCCCACCCAGTTCGGCTTTGTAAAGGGCAGATCCTGCCTTTTGAACCTGGTTGACTTTTTTGAAACAGTCACTAGAGCCATTGATGAGGGCAAAGCAGTCCATACAGCCTACCTGGACTTGGCTAAGGCCTTCGACACAATACCCCACTCAGGCATCATAGATAAGCTCAACAACTTAAACGTAAACCCTTATGTCACTAGATGGGTTGCAAACTGGCTAAAGGACAGAACCCATAAAGTTAAAATCGCTGGAGCAATGTCAGACTCAAAGCCAGTCACAAGTGGTGTCCCACAGGGATCTGTCCTGGGACCCCTCATGTTTGGCATTTATTTCTCAGATGTTAAAGCAAGCATGGGAGGGTTGTGGCTGACAAAGTTCGCAGATGACTGCAAACTAGGCGCCATAGTTGATACACCAGCGGACACATACATCCTACAAAAAGGCCTCACAGAAACGGACAACTGGTGCCGGAGTCATGGCCTTAAACTAAATGCCAACAAATGTATAGTCATCCCCTTTGGGAAAAACAAAGTACCCACAAATTGTCACATAGACAGCAACCCACTGAGTATGGAAAAAGTAATCAGAGACCTAGGGACCCAAGTCGACAGCAACCTCACATTTGACACCCACGTTGCCAAAGTGGTTAGAAAAACATTCTACCTTGCACACCTTATCATGAAGGGATTCACATCCAGATCCAGGGATGTCATTGTACCCCTATACTCCTCCCTCATCAGACCCATGATTGAGTACAATGCCCCATTTGGTATGTACCTCACCCGGCATTTGCAACAGCTGGAGAGACCACAAAAGTACCTCACCAAGAGGATCAAGGGTCTCCAACATATGTCTTATTCTGCCAGACTAAAGAAACTCCAGCTCTATTCAGTAGCATACCGCCTGCTCAGAGGTGATCTCTGCCTGACGTACAAGGCCATGTCCAATCAGGAACTGATGGACATGCTCCACCTCAAAAAATCCAAATCCATCAGGACCACGAGAGCTAAAGACTTAAACCTCGGCACAAGTATGAATAGGACATGCTGGAGGGATAGATTCATAACCCAGAGGCTTCCCATGCTCTGGAACAAGATCCCAGTTCATGTTAGTCAGAGCCCCTCACTGACTCTCTTCAAGAGAAATCTTGATGAGTGGATGGGAGATCGTAAGTTTACCCCAGGGGTCACATCTGTGTCACTACTAGACAGGGGCACAGTAAACTAATTCTATTATATAAGGGGACCTTCACTGTGTCACTACTAAACAGAGGCACAGTATTCTAAATCTATACTGTGCATTTTTGTATCATTTCATGGGGTGGCAAAAGCCACATCACTATGGCTAGGCTTGCAAATGCCCCAGGGCAGATAGCCTAGTACTAAACTATGAAACTATGAAACTATGAAACATCTAAAGCGACAAGTACTGATGTGGAAATGGCCTGCTTATCTTGTCCACAGCTAAACAAACTTTGTAAAAAATCCTTGATGTCTCTAAGTATGGTAGGGGCTCTATCTACAACTGGTCTTAACATGTTCTCTACATATATAGAGAGTAGCTCTGTTAGCCACCCCCTCCCTGACACTGCGAGCCTCATAGACGGCCTCCTCGGTTCCATGTGTATCTTTGGAAGACCATGTAGAGTGGGGACGAAAGGGGACTGTACAGTGAGATATTTAAAAAGTTCATATGAAATATATCTACTCATCAAACAGTCTTATAAGTTTGAATTCACATCTTGTATCAAAGCCTTAACTTTCATCTTATGAACAGTCTCATATATTTAAACATCTGATAGTAATTCATTAATTTTCCTCTCAATAAAACATCCTATCCATCACCACTACTGCCTCGTCTTTTTCAGCTGGATGGATAACCAATCCATCAGCATCTTGCAGCTCCTTAATAGCTGCAAATTCATCTTTCCCAAGTGTAGATCAGAGTGTAACGTGTGTGTGCTATGTCTTTAAGAAGTATGTGAGGCTGGGTGTACACGTATAAATTCCAGACATGTGCAATCCCTAGTACCATTTTGTAGAAGCAGCCAGTTTGTGAGAACATATGATTGCAGTAGTTAGTTTATATATAAAAAACAAGGCAAAACTATAGCTGAAAAAGAACCCGCGAACACTTTTAATTAGAGCTTTCATTCTCTTTGATGTTTCAACAAGGACTTCATCAGAAAAATTTTCTTATTGTTGAAACATCAAAGAGAGCGAAAGCACAAAGAAAAAGTGCTTGTGGGTTTTGCCTTGTTATTTTAGTTTTCCAGTTGTTCAGCATTTTTTGTTGTTATTTTAGTTTGTATATATTACTTAGTCATAGTCAATAGTCTCTACAGTAATGTGTTTGTATAGAATAAAGCTGCTTAAACGGGAACCCAAGAAGACTCGTTTATTCATGTACCAACACAAAAGCGACATGGTGTCAGAACGGGGATGGAAAAGAATATTTGGAGTTATGAGATGTAAAGATGATAGCGAAGGTAAAACCAAGATAAAACCGTACAACCACAATCAGAGAGAGTCAAAGGTAATGAAAAATAATACAAATTATTTACTCGATGCAAAGAGGTAAGAAAGAGCATTACAAAGGCACAATCTGCATTATCAGGCAAGCAGAAAGTACAAAAGTTTGTTAACTAAAGAAAATGTTTAAGATGAAAGTATTTGACAAGACAATTGACTTGAAGTAAAAAACAAGCATGTTAAAGGCAAAACGAGCATGTTTAAGGCAAAATGAGTATGTTTAAAGTACAAAACAAGTACATTTAAGGCAAAATGAGTATGTTTAAGGCAAAATGAGCATGCTTAAAGCAGAACGAGTGTTTTTAAGGCAAAATTGGGCATGTTTGGAGTAAAACGAGTACAAAGAAAATACGTTGAGCATAAGAAAGAGCTTAAATGAGCAAAAAGAATATAATAAGAAAGGAAAAAAGCGCAGTAAGCAAAAATAAAGCACGGCGACTGCTTGTGTTTGGGCAAAGTGCTGTACTTGGGCAAAACTACGACTTCGTATTGTATCAAGGGTGTAATTAAAGTTATTTGAACTATCTTAGAGTGTGTAAAAGTGCTTACAGTGTGTGCTTATTACTGTGCATATATTTTAAAGAGTTCACTGTGTCCAAATTGCAACTATTTCATGTAATCCAGTCAAAGCATGATTATTTAAAGAAAAGTTCTTGTGCTGGGTGTGTCTATTTGCAAAGTGCCGCCATTACAGAGTGCTTCTTGTACTGTAAAGATATGCCTAACAAGGTACTGCCATTTTGGGAACATTTCAGGCTGTTGCATGTAGTCATTTGCAAAGTGCAAATACTTCAAAAGATACTGAATTTGTGCAACAGAAGTTCGATTAATTCACATTGTACAGTTACTTGATATATTTCTTGCATTGATAAAAGTTGTTTCTTACAAAAGATTACAAGAGTATTACAGTGCTCATGAATTGCTCAGTTGCATCATAAAGTTCTCAAATGTTTCTTAAAGTGATGACTTTGACATGTGATGGCGCATGACTGTAGCATTCCTGCCTTTGTCAATAAAGTTCCAAGTGATTACTTTATCATTTTTGCCTATGCTAATTCCACAAGCATAGTGAGTGATGATAAATGACTTTAGCAGTTTTGCCTTTACCAATTTCAAAAATAGATAACTTTAGCATTTCTGACTTTACCAACCGAAGGTTTTATAAAGCATAGTCTGAGAAATTACTCTATAAAGCTCCATAAAGTACAGAAAAGTCTGAAAAGCAATTCCACAAAGCTTAATAAAGCATTGATAGCCAGAAAAAGCTATTTCACAAAGCACAATAAAGCAATGAGAATTCTAAAAAGCTATTTTGCAAAGTACAATAAAGCACTGAGAAATTTAAGAAGCTGTTTTGCAAAGTACAGTAAGGCATTGGGAAATCTGAAAAGCTATTTCGCAAAGTGCAATAAAACATTGAGAAACCCAAGAAGTTTATTCTGCAAAGTCCAATTATTTGAAAGTACTACGAGATTTTTCGTTTGCACAATTCCAAAAAGCTAAAGAAGAGAAAGTATAAGTACAGAGCACAAAAGCATTGAACAAATTATGTTTATGCCAATTACTAATGCACGTGTGTTCACTGGTATGTGTTAATATGGCAGACGGATTTTGAAAACCTCAACCACTTATGTTTGATCAGAATATTACAGAGAAATGGAGAATATTTGAGCAACAGTACAATATTTTCATACAAGCAGCTTATGCAGATAAAGAGACACGTGTCAAGACATTTATTTTCCTAATTTAGCAGGATCTGAGGCCATAGAAAGGGAACATTCATTTCTATATGCACTAACAGTGTATGAAGGTGAAGGTGCAGACCACCATATTGTTGTGCAAGCTGAATCAAGGGAAGACCCCAGTGTTTGAAGCATAAGTTCAGAAAGATGTGCAACCCCCAGATGAACATTACATTAGAGAGGCATTTGTTATACACAAGAAATCAAAATCCAGGGGAAACATTTGCAGCCTATATAACTGACTTGAGAAACAAAGATAAAACATGTCAGTTTGGTGATTTGAAAGATGAGCTGATAAAGGACAGACTTGTATGTGGTATTAATAGTGCTGCAGTGAGAAATATTCTACTTCGTGACAGTGATTTGACATTAAGCAAAACAAGAGATTTGTCAGTTCCATGAGGTGACAAAAAGACATAAAAGCATGCTTGCAATTGATAAAAGCATGGGTTCAGTAAGCTCCAGAGCAAACACAGATAGTATGCAACACATGGCCAACAGAAACAGGCCGAAGCAAGGGGCAGCCACAAGGTTTTCAAAGAAGGCACAATACTTTCCAGAGAGTTCCAGAAAAAGTGCAAGCTCTACCGCCAGCTCAGTACAACACAAACGTGAGTCAGCAAAACTCAAATCTAGGTTTATTGTTAACTGTTGCAATTGTGGTGCAAATCATGAGTCTAAATGACAGAAGTGTTTAGCATATCATCAGCAATGCCATAAGTGTAAAAAGTGGAATCATTTCCAAATGTTTTGCAAATCAAGTAAGTCTCACTCAGTTGTAAAGAAAGGTTGCACAAAAAAGCAAGTTGATCAAGTAGAGCTAAAACAGTCAGCTTTCTACATAGATGGTGTATCAGTACTTGGAGAAAGAGTTGATGCAGTAAAATTAATAACAAGGAGTGAAGTGTTTTGTATGGTTTAGATCAATGGAAAATCCACAGAGCTCAAAGTAGACACTGGGCAGGATTCACGATGGCTTGCACGGAGTCTAAGAGTAGTGTAAGACTCCATGCAGCCATCGCGATCCAGGAACAGCCAGATTGTGCGTGTAAGAGAGCACCTAAAACGGCTCTTACACGGGCAGGGCGTGGATATGCTAATTACCTCACTTGCAGCTGAAAGGCATGCAAATGAGGTAAATTTGCAATCCAGGAAGCAGAAACCTGCCCATGTAAGAGCCGTGTTATCTGCAGAAATGTACTCAGTTGATAACTGAGTACCGTTCTGCAAATAACACAATGGAGCCATGTCAGCTCCAAATAAAGGTTGCAAATGTCGCAGGCAGCATGCCAATGGCCAAATATGTGGCCACTGGCAACGTACCCTGATGCAAACATGAAATAAAAATATTTGTTTTGTGGATGTTTAAACGTAGCGCAGCGTCGCGCAAACCGGCTGCGCTATAAAAAAAACAAAAAAATAAAATATTAAACCCACAAATGTGGGTTTATGCAAAGCATGAGTATACAATGGAAGGGAATAGCAGGGTAAAACAACATGGCCACCGAGTAGGGGTTTCTAAGGGGGGAAGCGGAGTGTAAGACATGTAACTAAGCATTAGTAGGCAATCCTATGTAAATGAGTGGTAGGATAGTGAATCGCACTGTTACATAGAAAATGAGCACAATCCGTGTAGTGTAGGAGTAGGATAAGGGGGAGTAACAGAGTAGGAGATAGGTGACATCACAGGGAGGAATATATATGAAAGGAATGCAGCTCATTGGAGCACAGTGGCATGTGAAAGCTGTCAGTCACACATCATGGAAAGAGGAGTGTCAACAAGTAGGCATGGGAAAGCCAAGAAATGGAAGGTGTACACGATGGATAACACCAAAGTTTCTTGCTGGGCATGCATGCACGCGTGTGCGCGCTGGTAGGCACAAGTAAGACAGAGTGCGCGCGTGTAAGCGTGAGTGCACACGTTTAAGGCAGAATAAGCATGTAGGAGCCTGTTTAAACATCTGTAAGCCCGTTTGTGCTGGTGTGCGCATGTTTTAACCCGAATAAGCAGATTCTAGTCTGTCTAAGCATGTGTGCACACGTGTTAGCCACTGTGAGTGTGTTTATGCTGGTATGCACGTTGCTCCCCCCTGAGGAAACAGAAGGGAAAAAGGAAGCATGGGAAATAGTAGGAAGCTAGCAGAAATTACTGGCAGAGCTAGCAGGTGAAAACAATCAGAAGCAGGCAATTACACAAGCAGAACAGTAGCCCAGCACTTAAGACACTGCAAACAACAGTGCAGAATGTTTCTCTCAAGAGACACTGCAACAGAGGAGTAAGCTACTAGAAGTGAAAACTGAAAAAGCTTCACTCAGACCAAAAATGCTAGGGGCTGCCATAGCTGTTATAAGGAGACATATGCAACTTGTTGAGGGTGGTGACTATGCAAATGCTGCCAGACAACCCACAGTGAGGAGATGGAGAAGAGTGTACTGGCCCAGGGTCACCTACCAGGGGTTACATGAGCTGGAGATAGTGGAGCGCTATAGAGTGGACAGAGACCTCCTGCAGCAAATTGTTGAGCTGTGCAGGCCACGCCTCACACACAGAACCAACAGAGGGGAACCCATCCCAGTGGAAACCAAGTTATGTGTTGGCCTAAGAATACTAGCAACAGGTACCTTCCAGAGACCAGCTGGTGATATGATGGGGATATCACAGGCATCAGCATCCAGGGTACTGCACCAGTTCCTGGACGCCATGTCAGCACATGTCGGTGAGCATGTATATTTCCCCAATTCCCGTGAGGTATTGGCCAGCAATATGCGTCTCTTCCAGCAAATAGCGGAATACCCTGAGGTAGTGGATGCAATAGACTGCACGCATATACGTATCAAAGCACCAGCCGGTGAGCGGGGTAGGGCCTACATTAACCACAAGGGCTTCCCCTCCATCAACTGCCAGGTAGTGTGTGATGCCCAGGACATAATAATGAATGTGTGTGCTGGCTGCCCTGGAAGCTACCACGATTCACATATCTGGCATCTGATGCAGCTGTACCAGACATTTGCCAATGGGGACATCCCACATGGTCACTTAGTGGGGGATGCTGGCTATGCACTGGAGCCGTGGCTGATGACACCCATCAGAAATGCACACACACCTGAACAAGAATGCCATAATGAGGCACACGCACAAACACGAAATGTAGTTGAGCGTGTGTTTGGGCTGCTCAAGTCACGGTTCCGGTGCCTGGACACATCTGGTGGAGCCTTGCAGTACTCACCAACTACATGTACCCAAATTGTCATGGTATGTGCTATGCTACATAATATGATTCTGCGAAAACAGCTGCAGCAGGACCAGCATAGGGCTGGGCCAAACAGCCCCCCACCATTGCCAAGCCAATCACAGGCAGAACGTGACTCGGAGGAGGAACAACCCGAGCCTACCCTAGTAGGCAGAAGGAGACGTGCCCAGTATGCCTTGGCCTTGGCAAAGCGGCAACGCATAGCACATACACTGGCTCAGTAGGAACCCAGGAAATGATACCTCTCTCTGACTCATACATATAGTAAAAGGGATGCCTAAGTTGACACAACCTGCTATCGAACATGTACAAGGAGTGTAGTTTGTGAATCCAACATAGACAGCCCTGCAGCACCACCTGAGGCATGATTGCCATGTGTTAAGCAATGTAACACCATGTAGTATATGCAAACATGATGACCCTGACTAACATCCTACCCTCGCCAAGCATGATGCCAGAGTATGAAGACGAGATGATCAATTACAATAATTGGCTTAAGTATTGCCATTAGTCAAAGGGGATCCAATGCGTGCCAGCCTGGGATGACATGCTGAGCAAGGCACGATGCTCCACCTCCATAGGTATCACAAGGGATAAGAACCTAGATGTAATGCTACCCAATGCCAGATGTCCAAAGTGAAAGATGCATGCAGTCTAAACTCCCCTCAACATGGAGAATGTTGATATCTGTCCTGTAACAGAAAACTAGGTTAAGGCTCACAAGAGCACCCTAACACTACCAGGTTACACCTCATACTGTGCTTTACAGCCCCAAAACATGGAACAAACTACAAAAGGAGGGTGAGTAGCAATAATTGTCAAGGATAACCACAACCCCATGTTGGTACCACAACAAGAAGCAGCATGGATTATCCATGCTCAAGTAACAGTGGCTAAGACTGCCTGCCAGTTTGTAGCCTGCTACAGACTATCCACTAAATGCCAGGAACTGCACTTGGCCTACGTTGGAACACATGGAAATATCAAGCTCTCCAAACAACATTATATTGGGTGACTGAAAATACTCAAACATAAACTGGGAGCATTATCCCAGCACCAACACCCTAGGCCAAACGTTCCTAGAATCCATAAACCAACTTGCTCAGGAACAATGTACCACTCCCACAAGAGGGGTAAGCATACTGGATGTGATAATCAGCAACATGGGTACTCTATGGCCAGATGAGAAGTGTATTCCTCACTGGTAAGATCAGACCATAGAGTAATCACACTGAATATTCACAGCCGGACCACAGTCCCTGTCCAGAAAACCACAGTGAAAAACATGTGTAAAGGAAATGTTGCACTCCTCCAAACTGATGTGGAATCCATTAAAGGACCTGTGCCTATGGAAAATATGGGCCACACCTCAGAACCCTTTATAAATGCATTCTATGAACACAGTCAGGAATGCATGGATTATGCAATCCCAAATAAAACCAAGGCCCAATACCATACACACAGGCATCTGGCATGGTGGACCACAGCCATTACCAAACCATGCAAGAGAATGAGGAAGTCACCACATGATAGAGCAAACCCAAAAAGGGAAGTAATCTCTGATCAGTATTATGGCAATAAAATATGGCCAGTCATAAAATCCACTAAGGCCAGCTACAACAAGTTGAATCTGTTAATCTTGGGCAATGTTACACCTGCCCCATGTACACAGACAACCCCCTCCACCCCCAAGAAATACAAATATATGTGAGAGATGCAAGCACGTCTCCAAACTGGAGGCTGAGCTCACTCAACTCAGTACTGTCTAAACTAGTCAGGAGGAGAAGGTAACCACACACACCACAAACCCACTCACATAGACCTATCACAACTGCAAACCAAATACATAAACACACAAAAACATTCCTGGAGGCTATAATTAAAAACCACCAAATCAACAGAGGCCTCCAAAGCAGACACCCAAGCAACCACTACCCCCAAACAGAGCACATGCAACACATAGTACACAAAGTCGGTGTGCCAAGCAGTCACAGCCCGTAAGGACAAACAACATGCCCGATACACTTGTAATAGGTGACGCCATAGTCAGACACACTGATGTCCCGCTCACCAGACTGAACAAGGAAAAGGGTACAGTAAGCTGCCTGTAGGCTGCTACAATCTGCCACATAACACAATCATGCAGGTCACTCCAAAGCAAGTACAAATATGACTCAGTTATTGTCCATGCTGGTGTGAATGACCTGAGACATACCTCCCTGGACTACATGTAAAGAGACATAGAGGAGCTCTCCGATTATATAGGCCAGGCTGGTATGACTCTGACCCTGATCAGCATTCTATCCCTACCAAGAATGATGCCACAGTACAAACACAGAATGATCAGCTTTAACAATTGGCTCAATTACTGGTGTCAATCCAAGGGGATACAATGTGTGTCTGCTTGGGATGTCATGCATCTGACTTGCACCTGTCTCCCCTGTGTGTTTGGATATTGGTTAAGGCTCTTGCCACCTCCATAGTGTCTTTTGTAGGCAAGGCTGAAAAGACAAACCCACCTCCTCAGAAAACATAAGTGGAAAAAACATGAGGGTAATGCTGCTCAATGCCAGATGTCTAAACCTCAAGATGCACACTCTCGAGGCCCTCCCCAGTATGGAGAACATCGATGTCTGTGCAGTGATGGAAACCTGCATCAAGGCTCCTGAGAGCACCCCAGCACTACCAGGTTATACCTCAAATCATGCTTTTTGGCCCCAAAACCTGGACCAAACCACAAAAGGAGGGGGAGTATCCATATTCAGCAAAGATACCCACACGTCCAGGTTACTGACAATGCACGAAGCATCAGAGACCATCCATGTGCAACTAACTGTAGACAAAACCACTGTACAGCTTGTAGAATGCTACAGACCACCCTCTCAGACCCAGGAACACCACTCAGCCTCCCTGAAGACACTGGAGAGTATGAATGTCTCCCCAAATACCAAACAAGGTACTCACAAATCACCACATAGATGGTAATCCATTATGTATGGAAGAAGTAATCATGGACCTAGGGACACAAGTGGACAGTAACCCCACATGCAACACTCACTTTCCCAACATGGCTAGGAAGACCACCTATACTGGCCACCTTATCATGAAAGGAGACACATCTACATCAAGAGAGGTCATTGTGCCCCTATACTCTTCTCTTATCAGGCCCATAAGTGAGTACAGTGCCCCATTTGGGATGTACCATACCCGACACCTGCAGCAGTTAGAAAGACCTCAAAAGTGCCTGACCAAGAGGATAAAGGGTGTCAAACATTCGTCATATGCTGCCTGGCTGTCAACACCCCAGCTGTATGCAGTCACATACTGCATACTCAGAGGTGATGTATGCCCGATGTACAAGGTCATGTCCAATACAGAATTTATGGACATGCTCCACCTCAGAAAATCCAAAGCCATTAGAGCCGTGAGAGCGACAGATGTCAACCTCAACACATCAATAAATCGGATGTGCTGGAGGGACAGATTCCTAACCCAGAGGCTTCCTACACTCTGGAACAGAATCCACTCCATGTTAGTCAGAGCCCCTCACTGACTCTCTTCAACAGGAATCTTGCCAAGTGGATGGGAGATTGTAGATTTACACTGGGGGTCTTCAGTGTGTCACATCTAGACAGAGGCACAGTAAAGTAAACCCTAAATGGCCATAATATTCACATTGCAAGGGGTGGCGAAAGCCACACACACTCTGGCTAGGCTGATAAATGCCCTAGGGCAGATAGCCCAGTATGAACCTATGAACCTATGGAGATACAAATTGTACAGGACACTAAGGATAATCACAAGGCTGTCTGAACTGATGGTAGGAACCTTGTTGGGAGTTCACAGATATGCTCTGAATTACCAAATATTACAAACAATACACCAAACCCACACACATTGCCAACATCCAACCTGACAGGTTCAGTGCAAACCCCCCCCCCCCCAAATGACAAATATCTATCCCAGCAGAGTGCTGGCCCCCTGACATTGCAGATGCTGAGGTAATAGGCAGCATCTTCAAAGCAAGACACACAGCATCAATGGTACGACATGGTGTCCTGGGCTGTGTCCAACATGAACTCCAAAAAGAATGGAATGCCAAATAACACTACTGCTCAATTTCAGCCTTACCACAGGATATGTACCCAAAGCGCAGTGTACAGCAACAGTGGTCCCTCTCCACAAAGGTGGTGCCTCAATGGATACTGCAAACTATCACCCCAGAATCCTGACAAGCTTGGTCTGCAAAGCTATGGAAAGGATCATCATGGACCTCAGAAATAAAGATATTGGGGACCTACAGACACTGGACCCTACCCAGCATGGCTTTCTTAAGGGCAGATCCTGCCCCTTAAACATGTCTGACTCATTTGAAACAGTCATCAAGGCCATTGATGAGGGGAATGTGGTCCACACATCCTATCTGGACCTTGCAAAAGCCTTCCATACAATACCCCATGTTTTCATTATAGATAAGCTCACCAGCTTAAATATAAACCCCTATGTCAGTAGATGGGTTGCAAACCAGCCCAAGGACAGAACTGACATGGTCAGACATGCTGCAGCCATGTCAGACTACAAACCAGCTGCAACTGGCATCCCACAAGGCTCAGTCCTGGGACCTCCCTTGCATGGTATATATTTCCCATAGGTACAGGCCAACATGGAAGGACTGTGTCTGAACAAGTTTGCAGAGGACTACAAACTGGGCACCTTATCTGACCCTCCAGCTGACACAAGCATCCTACAAAAGGGCCACATAGAAACAGACAACTGGTGCCAGAGCCATGTCATCAAGCTAATTGCAGAAAAGTGTATAGTCATCCCTTGTGGATAAACAGTAAGTGCCTACCAATTACCACATAGGTGTTAACCCATTAAGTACTTTAGAAGTAATAAGAGACCTGGGGACACAATTTGATAGATATCTTGCATTTGACAACCATGTGGCTGTAGTGGTTACAGAAACATACCATATACCCACCTAATCATGAAGGTAGTCAGATCTAGATCAGGGGAGATCATTGTGCCTCTTCAGTCATCCTTCATCAGCCTCACAATTGAGTACAATGCCCCCTGTGGGATGTACCTCAGCAGACACCTCCAGCAACTGGAAAGACCCCAAAAGTACCCCACCAGGAGGATCAAAGAGCTCAAACAGATGCCATGTGTTGCCTGATTAAACAAACCACAGCTCCACACAGTGCCATACTGCCTGCCCAGAGGCAATCTGTGCCTGATGTATAAAGCCATGTCCAAGCTGGAATCAATGAACATGCTGCACCTTGTACAATCTGAATGCCAGTGAGCTATGCACATGAGAGACCTGAACCCCAGTAATGACATACATAGGACATGCTGTAGTGATTGATCCATAACCCAGAAGCTCACTCCACTATTGAGTAAACTCCCAGTACAGGTTAGCCAGAGAGTCCCTCATTGACTCTCCTCAACAGGAATCATGATGAGTGGATGGGAGATGGTAGGTTTACCCTGGGTATCACTGTGATGTCATGGGTAGACAGAGGCACATTATACTAACCTTGAAATATGTGATGTCAAATTCCAGTTACAATGTGTGTTGAAGGACAAACACACTCTCTGACTAGCAGTAGAAATGGCCTAGGGCACATCGCTAGTGTTTTTCAATGTCCACCCAAGTTGTGGAATACACTACAAATGTTGGACAAGCCTGGTGTAAGTAGTCCATATCTGAACAAAATGCAGCATGGTCATATGTGCACAACTGGCCCTTAACCAGTCTGGTGTGCTCACTATGAATATTGAAAGCAGTGATAGGACTGAAACCCAGGATACTGTCCACCACAGTGAAAGTACTGAACCAGTACACTATACAATATTACAGTGTATGGTCATTATGACAGGATGTTGACAACTGTATGCAAACTATCCCATGGAAACCCTGCAGGCACAGTATAATCCCTGTCGGGTTCAGATACAAAGCAGTTGGGCAGTATGTACACAACATGACTCCCAACACACAACTATAAATGTGAAATACTGTGGAAGTTCACACACACCCACAAATGTGGTGGACTGAAGATCTCAACATATGGAAAGCACACACTGGGCATGCTCACACACTTTGATAAATGAGACATATGTCAGGCAACAAGCCATGGAATATGCCTGAACTGGGCATGCTCACACACTTAGGCCATGTCTCAGTTTAGCAGTTGACCACACATATGTGGTATTTGTATGTGTTAAACCAGGAACCAACCACAAGACAGCAATCTGCCCAGTGCACACAGTTAAATGACTACAGAGACATAAGTTAAACAGTGGATCCCACACATATTCAAACATCTTCCACAGATACACAAGTTGTACATAGAAACAGGGAAAGCTATGGCAATAAAGACCTGCAAACAGTTTATCAGCAACAAATATTGTGCATCTGAAAATTAAACATATGGGTGTAGAGGTCAATACTAGGCTATTTGCCCTAGGGAATACAAGCTTAGCCAGAGTGTGCTTGGCATCTGCCTCCCCAGTACAGTAAGCTACTGTGCCTCTGTAAAGTAGGTCACAGAAGGCACCATGTAAGGCTAGTGTGCTGTGCCTCCGTCAAGCAGGGACACAGTGGAAATCCCAGGGGTTGAATTTGCAATGTCACATCCATGTTTGAATCCTGCAAATGCTCAGTGTGTGTGTGTGTTTGGGTGAGGGGGGTTAGTGTGTGTGAAATTCTGTGTGAAAGAAATGTCCCTTCTGCCAACTAGAAGAACACACTGCATGATGCACACTCCTCTTTCTAAACACTGATGATCCCAGCACCCTATAAGTACAGCAGGAGAAGGGAAACCTCCCAGTAATTTGGATAGCACACTCCATTAATACATCTCTCGCAAGTGTCCTAACATAGCTAGGCAGGGGTTTGAATCCTGCAAATGCTCTGGGTGTGTGGGTGTGTTTGGGTGAGGGGGGTTAGTGTGTGTGCACAATTCTGTGTGAAAGAAATGTCCCTTTTGCCAACTACAAGAACACACTGCATGATGCACATTCCTCTTTCTAAACACTGATGATGTCAGCACCCTATAAGTACAGCAGGAGAAGGGAAACCTCTCAGTAATGCAAATAGCGTGCTCTGCTAATGCGTCTCTCTCAAGTGTTATAACATAGTTAGGTAGGGGTTTGAATCCTGCAAATGCTCAGTTTGGGTGAGGGGGATTAGTGTGTGTGCAATTCTGTGTGAAATAAATGTTCCTTTTGCCAACTACAAGAACACACTGCATGATGCACATTCCCCATTCTAAACACTGATGATGTCAGCACCCTATAAGTACAGCAGGAGAAGGGAAACCTCCCAGTAATGCGAATAGCGTGCTCTGCTAATGCGTCTCTCTCAAGTGTCATAACATAGTTAGGTAGGGGTTTGAATCTTACAAATGCCATGTGTGTTTTTTTCACACAGTTTGTCCATGTGTGTGGGGTGTTGCTCTTAATATTGTATGACATAGATCATATCAGTAATGTCAATGCACACATGAGTACCTGTGACATGAAATAGTTCCCATGTGTGAAGCCTGCCTCATGTGAATACATGTCATTTGCATTACGCAACTTTATGACTGTGGTTTTCTGTGCAGGGGCTGCATTTGGTATGTGAATATACAGTGAGAGTAGTCTATGGTGTCATCTTACCAGCAAAGGATACGCGTCTGGTCTGGAGCATATAGTCCACATGTTGGTGATGAACAGGTGCAGCATGTATTCCCCACTTGTGGGAGTGGTAACAAGTCGTTCCATAGCAATTGTGTGTATGGATTCTAGGAACTTTACACCTAGGGTGTTGGAGCTACAGTAATGCTCACAGTCTATGTGTGGGTAAATGAAGCTGCCCAATATATTGTTGTTAGGAGACACCTGAAGATATACATGTCTTCTTAAGTAGGCCAAGTGTGTTACCTGGGTTTGGGAGTGTGGTGTGTGCCAGGCTATGAACTGGATGGCAGTCTTACCCACTGTTAGTTGCACAGTGATAGTCTCTGATGCTTCGTGCTGTGCCACCAACCTGGAGGTGTGTGTATCTTTGATGAATATTGATACTCCCCCTCCTGTTCTGTTTTGGTGCAAGTTATGTGGCCGACAAGCATGGTATGAGGTATAACCTGCCAGTGCTGGGGTGCTTTTGGGAGCCTTGAACCAGGATTCTGTTACTGCACAGATATTGATGTTCTCCATGCTAAGGACTGTTTCCAGTGCATGCATCTTGATGTTTACACTGCTGGCGTTGAGTAGCATTCATATTAGTTTCCTATCCCTTGTGATACCTATGGAGGTGGTCTTGTCTGTTGAGCCTTGCCTAAAAAAGGCACTATGGGTGTATCAAGAGCCTTTGCCAATATCTGAAAGCCCATGGGTGACAAGTGCAAGCTGTCCCTAGCATAGCAATGTGGCTTGTTGAGCATGTCATCCCAGGCTGACAGGCATTGTATCCCCTTTGAATGACACTGAAACATAAACCAATTGTCTGAATTGATCATCTTGTCTACATATTGTGGCATCATTCTTGGTGAGGGTAAGATGCTACTCAAGGTCAGGGTCATACCAGTCTGGGCCACATGCTCAGAGAGCTCCTCTATGTCTCTCATCATGTAGTCCAGGGAGGTATGTCTCAGGTCATTCACACTGGCATGGACACTGACTGAGTCATATTTGTACATGCCTTGGAGTGACCTGTGTGCTTGTGTTATGTGGCAGATCATAGCGCCCGACAGGCATCTCACCATGACCTTCTCCTTGTTCAGCCTGGTGAGCGGGACATCAGTGTACCTGACGATAGAGGCACCCATCACAAGTGTAGCAGGTGTGTTGTTTAGCCTTACATGCTGTGACTGTTCGGCACACTGGCTTTGTGAGCTATGTGTTGCACGTGTTCTGTTCTGGGGTAGTGGTTGCTTGTGTGCCTGCTTTGGAGGTGTCTGCTGCATAGCCAGACCTTTATTTAGAGACTCCGAGTATGGTTGTGTGTGTTTATTTGTTTGGATTGCTGTTGTGGTAGGTCTATGTGAGACTGGAATTGTAGTGACCGTGGTTTTCATCTCCTCCTGACAGGTTTTGCCAGTACTGAGTTGAGAGAGCTTAGCCTGCAGTTTGGATATATGGTTGCATCTCTCACATGTGGTGGAATTTGTTGGGAGGAGGAGAGGGTTGACTGTGTAAATGAGGCAGTTGTAACATTGCCTCTAGATTCCCAGATTCACCAGCTGGACCATGGAGGATATTGACAACTGACCTTTGAACATGCTAGGCTAGTATTGGGAATTCCTTTATAATTAACAACAAAAAGGGCCAATGGGGAACAAGGTACATAAGGTGAGTTTGTGAGGGTGTAGTGGTTTTAATTTGTTAGTGCTGGCATATATAAATGCTTTAGTGAGCAAGTGCCAAGTATCTCAAATGCAATGTGTTACATGTAACTTAATTGCATAACTGATAAACACTAACTTTCTGTCAAGGGAAACAAGGACATACATACAGTAAGCAATGCACATGTCACTAGGGATTCTCAGAGGTGCTGTAAAGCTGCATTTCAGGTGGGATTAGTGTTTCAGGGAAATAACAAGCAAACAAGCATACAAACAAAGCTACAATCAGCAGGCATGGATCTAGTCTATGCTACAGCAAACAAGATGTACCAATTTCAGTAAGAAACAGTTCAAATATGCAGGCACTATAAGCCTTTAGCCAGAAATTCCCACCTCAGACGGGCAGAGTCCAGCCTCTCCTCCCACAAGAGTGCAGACCATGAACCTTTGTAATGTGAAATAACTGGCCTGAAGCCCAACAGCTTAAACCAGAACTAATACACATTTATAATGACAGACACTGAGCCCTCAATCAGCATTTCCCCAACTTAGTAGGCTGCATGCTACCTGTCCTGCCACCACAGTATCCCTGATATTTAATAAGAATGACCTCCTGTCATAGTTAGTTGTGTGTTTTGGGGCTGTCAAGCATGGTATGAGGTGTAACCCAGTAGTGCTAGGGTGCTCTTGGGAGTCTTGAACCTGTTGGCTATTACTGCACAGATATCAACATTCTCCATGCAGAGTAGAGGTTGTACTGCATGCATCTTGCGGTTTACATGTCCACCATTGAGTAACATAACTTCCATTTACTTATCCCCTTTGCTACCTATGTAGGTGGCCTTCTGTTTACAGCCTTACCAGCAGAATGCAAAGATGTGCAGACATTACACTATGGTAATTTATAGGGGTGTACCAAACAATACAATGACAATCATACTGTTAATGCATCAGGCATGCTGGGATATACCCACAATGATATCATTATACTGCACAGTTGACAACATGATAATATTACTACACATCTATGTAATCACCCTGTGCATCAGCACCATGTTAACTGGTCCTGCATCGATGTTACAGATTGCAGGAGGTGGCAGAGTTTCATCATATGCACAAGGTGTGTACTTGGTATGCCTGAGTCTGCCACTGATACAACCAATCGACATGTATGTCTGTGTGTGTTAGTGAGGGACGACCGTAAAAGATGGGGCAATGTTGATGCAGTGTGTGCATGTGTGTGTTAGCCCTAGGTGTTAGCATTATGCATGTGTGTATGCATGCATACAGTTCCAACTTGTGGCTGCCATATACAGGTGTTTGTGGACAGCCACAGACTGTACCTGCCAGGTCGTACAGATCACTATCTCTGGCCATGGACACGGTACCTGTGCCTGGCAGGGGTGCTAAGGACAGTATCAGGTACTAAGCCAGACTGGGTACTGTCATCAGAAGCAGGTGGTTGTTGACTGGAGACATGTCCCTGCTGGGACTGTCCAGAGCCACGTGCACGTGGTCTCCTAGGGTGGTCTGATGACAGCACAGACCCAGCATTGCTGGGGCTGGTACTGGCACTATGTGAGCGGCCGCGGGTTTGTTGTCGTCTGCGACGACTGCCAGCTGCTGCTGTTGCTGGCATTAGTCCATGTCAACGCCTCAACTGCCCTGCGTTGCCCTGGCTCATAAACATGTAGTTGTGGAACAGATCTAATGTGTCTCCCAACATCTGTGAATGACCTCGGTGAAATAACGGATGGCAGCCGCAACGTCATGCATGGTGTCATTCACAGCAGTGTGATGTGCTCTCAGCTCCCTCAGACCCTGTCTGGTGTATCGTTCCATATGTGACTGTGCCTGCATTACAGCCTGGAACATAGCTGAGGTTGAAAGACCTCTGTGGGCACGTCTGACAGGGGCAGTACGACCATGGATGCTCCCATGAGAACCCCTGGACATCTGCCTGTGTGGTACCATGTCAGGACTCTGGCCATGGCTGCTGTGAGGGGATGCATGTGCCACTGATACCACATTACCCTGGTCAATGCCCACTGTATGCTATCCATCACCTAGGGATATTGGTGACAATGGATGTATTGGCAGGATGACTGTGCGCATTGATGGGGTTGACAGCTGTGTACTGTCGATTGGCTGACCAACAACGGACCCTGGCACACCTCCCTGTGCCATTACACAGGTATCATCATTATCACTATCCCCAGCAGCAGATTCAGGTTCCCTGCTGCACACCACCAGAGCAGCACCAGAACCTGTGAGAAGAAGACAGGAAACACAGTTTACAATGTGCACACAATGTTACCACACATGCACACATGCACACATGGGCACATGCACACATGCACATGCACACATGCGTACATTGGCACATGCACACATGGGCACATGCACACATGGGCACAAGCACACATGCACACATGCACACATGGGCACATGCACACATGCACACATGCACACTCCTCAGTACATGAGACACAAACACACAGACACAGACACACCTGCAATCACACACATAGCAATACCATTTTAGGGTATTATTACTATTACTATCATTACTATTAAAGGAATGTTTTTACACACTCACCAGCATGGATTGGCTGCCTTGCTGTTACACCAGAGGGACCTGCACAAATAAGACATTCATTGTCAGTGGGCACAACTGTGCCATTGATACTGTGAGTATGATACAGTTCAGTAGTACAACAGTTGGCTTTCACAGGTCTACTACCGATATTGAGAATATCACTCTTGCACAATAATTACCAGGATAATAGCTACAAACACAGTACACACCTCACACATGCATAAACTACCAGTGTAGAGAACAGTCAAATATAGATATGGAATGTTACCTGCACGCTCCAAGCCCTCCTGCTGGGTGGCTCCAGCCTCCATCATTACACATGTGTGTGGATGTTGTTGCTGTTGTTGGGCTGGAGCCACAACACTTAGGAGGAGCCCCTCCAGTCTGGTGAGGGGGGGTGTATAGCCGCCCCACCACCTGTGGCAAGCTGTTGCCTGTGCATATCAGACGCACGCTGACGGACATTTCTAATTAAATCACTGCAGTGATGGCGTACCTGCTCATATGTCCGGTTGTGCATGCCTATATCATTTACCCAACGGACAAGGTCTTGCCACAGTGCAGCCCTCTCCTGCTGGTTCTGGCTGGTGCGGGAAAAGAGTGTAGCAAAATCCCGCACCAGGCTCTGGTGTATCTCCTCTTCCTCTGCAGCAGAGTATGTGGGATTGTGCTGGTGCACCATTGCCCTGAAAGGAAAAGAAAAATATGTGAGCAAGTGATATGGCACACATAAAACTCTACTGTAGTGATATCACTGAACTGCCATATATAGCATCTGTCTGTCTATTGGGGGATACACATTTGAATGACCACATATCAGTGCTCAGCTGACAACTCTGTGACAGTGCCTGGCACACTCCATACAACAAACAAGTATACTCCAGCAGTTGGCACACTGTTTGAGGTCCAATGCACAGCCTCACACTGGGGGTATGTATCAAGGTAATGTATGGGGAACATTGTCAACCTATGCAATGCATGCAATGCACAGTACAAATGTCACTGGTAATGCACTGTAGTCTTTGTTGCCATAACCATACCTACACCACAGTCACATACAGGGAACCACAGCACAACATATGGCAATGTAGTATGTTTGTATCCCAATACCTGACACATCTTTCTCTGGCCTCACACCAAGGACACACACTACCATGACAGACACAAAGTCATGCTGAGCAATCACACCATTGCAGACCTTGCACACAGTCAGTGGCACACGCATTCCACCTCACATAGTTGGTATTGCAATGAGTACATGTGAGTGTGCATTGTGTCATAGGCAGGTGGTATGCTATTGGGCCTGGGCCTACAGCAGCATACTGTTATGCTACCCTGCCCCTTGGGACACATGTAATGTGGTTGTACTTGCTCCTGTCAAACAGTTACACAGGGTGACTCATATGGCATACTACCTATCTGCATAACATTCAACAGGGGTATGTCTGACATCTACTAATGGGGAGCCCTGCTTCATAATGCTGGGTGGTTTACTCTAGGGTATGGCCTATTTGTGTGTAGGGACCTGTACCTCCACCATGTGCTCTTTACTGCAGTGCCAAGGATGACAGACATAGGTCATTTATGCTGGGGATATTGTGAGGTATCACCATGGTTTTTGGACAACTGTTATGGGTGTGACTTAACTATGTATATCCAGCAGTGGTATGCTCTGTGTCGATAGTTTGAGAGGCACTCTATCTGTGGTTTTGTCAGTCACTCTGCATAGGTAATGTGTTTGAGGGCATTATCACTGTTTGTTAGGTATGACTGTATCCTTTCTGTAGTTGTCATGGGAGGTACATACCATGTAGGATATTGTGAGGTGTAGAGGGGTACAGTGACCTACATTTCACTAGCTGACACACCATTTCTGCTGACATGTACCATGTACAGGTATTACAAGACTGGTAAACTTGTAAAACCACAATAGCGAACTGAGTTATAGCCACAAAAAAGGCACAAATACGTATTTAGCGCTTTCTTCCACTTTAATTTGAATGTGAACTTCTTCAGAAAAGACACGAGCCCTCTCAAACTCGTGTCTTTTATAAAACACATACAGGATATGATATCATAATTGACATGATTTGATTCTTGTTAATTGTTCAATTATAACAAATCTTTTCCTTAATAAAGCATTCTGAATACTGTTGTTGTAAATAAATATTTTCACAAGTTTTCTAAAAAGAAGAACAGATCTTATAACTTTCAATGTTCTTACTCCAAGTGAACTGTCAATTTTAATACTAATTTGATGTATCTCGTCGTAGCGATTTCAATTTAAGTGCCAGTGTAGATGTCAATATAAATGTAAGCGTTCTTAGGTTAATGCACCTCTTCATGGTGTGCGCTTTATATCAACTAACGATATTTGATCAAAAAGTGTTCTATTGAGTGCACACACTAAAATGATAAATATACAGAACCCTCGCATCCACATGCGGTGAACATATAAGTGTGCGCACTCGTGCCTGCCGGTGTGCATGTGCACCGACATACTCACACATACTCACACACGCACACACACACACACACACACACACACACACACACACACACACACACACACACAAGTGTATGCAAGTGCACAATTCACACTCGTACAATCGCACTCTCACTCTCACACACACATGAACAAACACCCAAGAAAACTCTCATTCACACACACCCCGACCCAAGCTCACTGAAAAAGACTCATACTCTCACACCTGCCTCTCAAACACTGTCACAAAGAGCACAAAAGTGTGCATGTACACGCACACCCACACACAAACACGCACACACACACACACACACACACCACCAAGCTGCGCTCCGTGAAGATGCAGACTGTTGAACAAGGTGGGCAACTACGTGCAAATGCATACAGACATTCACTTCTGCTTACACACCATCAACACCTACACGCACCCACAATGGCAAACTGTCTGCCACACTAATGTGTATCACCATGATCTGTTCATGTGTTTCCCCCAAAATTGGGATAACCATGAAATGCTAAAAATACGCTATTAAATTGATAATCCTGTTTGTGTATCTAATAACACTATCATATTGTTCACATGACAATACTTTCGAAATGTTTAAAAACATCTGATAATTTCAAACTACAAGTTGTGTGTCTTAGTAACATCAAATATATAAACAAAATGAACTAAAAAGTTTTAAAATTAGACACCATAAAGATAATACATGTCTACATTTCTATTTGTATTTGAAATTATGATAACATTCTAAATGATAGATTGCTGTCATACTAACTTACAAACATATATGTGACACTACCTGTATATTAAAAAACATTTTATATTTATGACCTCATTTAGTCCTGGCGGGGAATCTGCCCCTAAAATTAATTTCCATAATGTTTCTTTTTGTTCTAATTTGTTATTAAGATCTCCCACAAAAAGGCCTTTTTCCACGTGATCTAAAACAAAGAATTCAAACTTTTTGAAATCATTACAAACAAGAGCGTGTCTTGCTAGAGAATTGTCTTTGTCCTTATTTTTGATTGCTAATGTGTGTTCATATATTCTACGCTTCAAAACCCTAACTGTTTTGCCTACGTAATGTGGTTGTACTTGCTCCTGTCAAACAGTTACACAGGGTGACTCATATGGCATACTACCTATCTGCATAACATTCAACAGGGTTATGTCTGACATCTACTAATGGGGAGCCCTGCTTCATAATGCTGGGTGGTTTACTCCACGGTATGGCCTATTTGTGTGTAGGGACCTGTACCTCCACCATGTGCTCTTTACTGCGGTGCCAAGGATGACAGACATAGGTCATTTATGCTGGGGATATTGTGAGGTATTACCATGGTTGTTGGACAACTGTTATGGGTGTGACTTAACTATGTATATCCAGCAGTGGTATGCTCTGTGTCGGTAGTTTGAGAGGCACTCTATCTGTGGTTTTGTCAGTCACTCTGCATAGGTAATGTGTTTGAGGGTATTATCACTATTTGTTAGGTATGACTGTATCCTTTCTGTAATTGTCATGGGAGGTACATACCATGTAGGACATTGTGAGGTGTAGAGGGGTACAGTGACCTACATTTCACTAGCTGACACACCATTTCTGCTGACATGTACCATGTACAGGTATTACAAGATTGGTGTGCCACTGTGAATATCACAGGGGAGGCTACTGTACACTTGTTTCCCATGTTCCCTCCTGACACATCCAGTAGTAGGCAGGCAACCACATATGTGGTGGTTAGTGGTGTAAGTGTTTTGGAATGGGGTATGGTACCCCTGTATCTGCACTGGTGTTCAGTACATGCCTTTGTCAACAGGCACCTGTTGCAATACATCTACACACATGTGCCTCTCTCAGTATATATATATATATATATATATATATATATATATATATATATATCTATATATATATATATATATATATATATATATATATATATATATATATATATATATAGAGAGAGAGAGAGAGAGAGAGACTGAGGGGGTGAGAGATAGAGATAGAGAGATATTCATATACATACATATCTGTACACATGCATATCTGTCTGTATATGTGTATGTATCTATATATATATATATATATATATATGTATGTGTCTATTACATAATATGTGTATATACATATTCTATCCATCTATCTATATATGTTCATAGGTAGGTACTAGGCTATCGGCCCTAGGGCCCATACAAGCCTAGCCAATAAATGTACCCTGGCTTTTGCCACCCAAGAAAGGTATTTTCCTATGCCCCTGTCGAGCAGAGCCACAGACGTGATCCCCGGGGTGAATTCCCCATTTCCCATCCAATCATCAGGATCTTTCTTGAAGAGTGCTAATGAGGAGCTCTGTTTGACATAGATAGGTAGTCTGTTCCAGAGTATGGGAAGTGTCTGGGACAGGACTCCATCCCTCCAGCATGTTCTGTTTATTGTGATGACAAGGTTAAGGTCCCTAGAGCGTGTAGCTCAGAGGGATTGGGATTTCTTTAAGTGGAGCATGTCCAACAGCTGTAGGTTTGACATAGCTGTGTATGTTAGGCAGAGATCACCCCTGAGTAGGCGATATGCCATGGAGTCAAGCTGTAGTTATTTGAGATGGTCTGCATAGGGCATCTGTTTGAGGCCAGTAATCCTCTTTGTGAGGTATTTCTGTGGTCTTTCCAGTTGTTGTAGTTGTCCTGTGACATACATACCAAAAGAAGCGTTGCACTCTATTATGGGTCTAATAAGTGATGAGTTGAAGGGGACAATGACCTCTTTTTTCTGGATGGGAATCCTTTTGTGATGAGATGAGCCATGTAGAAGGATTTCCCGACCACTGTGGCAATGTGATTATCAAAGGAGAGACTACTGTGCACCTGTGTCCCAAGGTCTATTATCACATTTTCGGCATTAAGTAGACTACCAGCTATCTATTAGTTCATGGGTACAGAGTTTATACCACAGGGATGACAATACACATTTTGGCATTGAGCTTCAGGCCATGGCTTTGACACCAGGTATCTGTCTCAGTGAGGGCCTTTTGTAGTTTGCCCACATCGTTAGGAGTTGCGATTATGGCTCCTAGTTTGCAGTCATCTGCAAACTTTGTTAGCCACAGACCTTCTGGGTTGGCCTGCACTTTGGAGAAGTAGATACCAAACAGGGGAGGACCCAGAACTGAACCCTGTGGTACTACACTTGTCACTGGTCTGATGTCGGATTTGGAATACGCTACTTTCACAGTGTGGGTTCTGTCCGTGAGCCAGTTGTCAACCCATCTTATGACATAGGGATTTATACCTAGTTTAGTGTGCTTATCTATAATTCCAGAATGGGGGATGGTGTTGAAAGGCTTGTCGAGGTCTACATAAGCTGTGTGAACCATTTCACCATCATCTATGGCTTTGGTGACTGCTTCAAAGAAGTCAATCAGGTTTAGGAGACATGATCTGCCTTTTACAAATCCAAACTGAGTAGGGTCCAGAGTTTGGAGATTACCAATGTCTTTTGTTTATGAGTTCCATGATGGTACATTCCATGGCCTTACAGACCAGGCACATCAGGCTAATGGGGCGGTGGTTACTGTGTTATGTCGTGGCTTCCCCTTTGTGGAGTGGGATGTGTTGTGGTGCGCCATTCAGTGGCTACAAAGCCTGAGGTGAGGCTATGATTGAACATGGTACTGAGGTAGGGTGCCAGTTCATTCAGTGGTTCGTGTAGAATGCAGCCTGGGATACTGTTAGGTCCCATGGATGCTGTGTTCTTGTCTTGGGAGAGTGTGTATTTTACCTGTGCAGCCGTGATTATAGGGACTTTGCATTTTTCCAGTATAGAGATGGGCCCTCTAGGGGGTGAGAGGGGGGTAAAGTTAGCACTGAACCTATCTGCCAGGATGTTGGCAATATCAGTTGGTTCTGTATATTTAGTGCCATTATGCTGTACCTCAGAGCAGATCTGAGTGTTCCCAATTAGATTCTTGGCATAGCTATAGAATGCTTTGTGGTTGTCTTTAGAGTCAGTGGCAATTTTGTTTTCGTAACTAGCTTTGGGGGATTTTATGAGGGATCTCAGCTTCTTACTGAGGTTGACCAGGGAGTTCCTCCAGTCATGGGAATTTACTTATTTTTGCAACAGTGTCTTTCTTCTGATGTAGAGTTTATTTATGGCAGAGGACCACCAGACTGGCTTCCTTTGTCTGGGGGATAACATCTTGGTTCTATTAGGGATAGCATGATCCATGCACTCGTGTAAGTGCTTATACAGTGCATTTGTGTAGGATTCAGCAGTCATACCTCTATTGTCCGTCTGCATGGGTGTCATGCAGTTTGCCACTTCTGTCTTAAGAAATGTGACATTGGCTTTTGAGACGTTTGTTACGATGGTGCCCCTAATTGGGGCTTGGGGGTGGGATGTGGATGTCTTGGCTGATTACCTTGTGGTCGGATCTCACCAATGAGGAATTGACCTCTGGTGTGAAACACCGGTTTCCCATGTTGGTGATGACCAAGTCTGGGATATTGCTGCCCCTGGTGGGGGTGTGAATAAGTTAATCCAAGGCGTTGCTATTTATGAATTCTAGAAAACGTTGAGCAATAGAGTTGGTACAGGTGTAGTTTTTCCAGTTAATGGTGGGGTAGGTGAAATCGGCCATTATTAGGGTGTTGGGTTGTACCCAATACTTTCCAGTGTATCATGAAATGAGGGGTGTGCATCCTGGGGCATGGTGGGGGGTCTGCAGCAAGCTACGATTTGGATTGCGTTCTTGCCCAGAGTTAGTTGCAATTGGATACCTCAGATGCATTATGCTGTGCAACTAGCCTGGAGGTGTGGATATCCTTAATGAATATGGACACGCCTCCACCTTTAGTGCTTCTTTCTGGGTTAGGTGGCCAACAGGTGTGGTATGAATTGAAGCCCGGTAATGCAGGGGTGCTCTCTGGAGCTTTGAACCAGGTCTCTGTCACTGCACAGATGTCACCGTTTACAGTGGTGTATTTGTCATTTGAAACTTGCCTGACAAAGGCACTATAGGGGTGGCATGAGTCTTAGCCAGTATCTGGAATTCTGAGGGCGACAGGTGCAGGCCATCTCTGGCAAAGTAATCGGTCATGTCGTCCCAGGCAGACAGATGCTGGATCCCCTTAGAATGACACCAGAAGCTTAGCCAATTGTTGAGGTCAATCATTTTGTCCTTGTACTGTGGTATCATTCTGGGTCTATCTATTTCTACATCCCTCTCTATCTATGTATACATATATGCACATTATATATAGATACATATATAAATATACATACATATACATATAATATATTAATATATATATATATATATATATATATATATATATATATATCTTTTATTTACACATACGAATACACACACTAGCATACTGCTAAACATTCAGTACTGTACAACCTACATTGTACATTGCACTACAACCTACATTGTTATGTGCACATAGCATCCTTCACATACATATGTATGTCCAGCCTTCACTAACAGTTGCAGTATGTCCCCTGCCTTATGCACATCTTCATATATATACGTATATACAGACTGCTAACACATATGGATTGTTCACAGTATGTAGACTATTACATTATTAGTTTACATTACCTTTGTTGGACACTGCTATGTGGACTGGGAGTACAGGCTGCTTTTGTAGGTATATGCAGATGTGCATGTGATGGCCTCTGCACCAATTGTTAGCCAGCATTTGCTAATTGCATGCAGCCTGCTGTGTGGTAATTGCAGTTCTCACTGTGATTTCAGGACAGTGCTATAAAATGTTAGGTGAGGTAGGCGTAGCCCTTTCAGATTTTCAAGGTGGGGACCATGCTGGTATGCTGTGGACACTGTTGTGTGAGCGTAAAGGTTGGTATGTCTCTCATATCTCAGGCTGTGTTGTAGGCACTGACATGCATGTTGTACTGACACCTGACTATTGCTTCCTCCAGTTTATTCTTCTCAGTGTGTATGTTAACTGACACCTAATACTACTAATACTGTTTAAACGGGAGTATGTGCTTTCCTGTAGGACTTGTGGAGTAACTGGTTTACAGCAGTGGCTCTTGCAATTTGTTGCTATGGCTTCACTATTTAGCCTTTACATTCACTCCCTGGAGGCATGCTAGGTGTCTTTACTGGAATGTGTTGCTATGGCTTTCCTATTTTCCATTCACATTCACTCCTTTTAATGCTTGCTATATTTCTTTCAGCAGCAATTCCTTATATGTTTGTTGTGGTTTGGTGGTACTGCATGCAGTCTGGCTTGGCCAAGGTGTGGGGCTTGACACCTACAAGGGTATTTTATTTTGCTTCTGAGCAGTAGTGGCACCTTCTACTTTGTACTAACAGTTATGGATAGCAGGCACATGCAATGCTTGTAAACAACTATACTGTCCTTCTGTTATTAGTTGGATACCTCCTTTGATATTTGTGGGTTGTACACCTACATGTGGGTGTGCTTGTGAATACACCATTTCTGACATGCACATAGTGCATACTTTCAGTAGTTGACAGTTACCATTACGTGGGACAAAACACCTTTCTGCCTACTATTAGTACATTTCACAGGGAGTCAGTGGGGCACAGTTAACATTTGTTTTCAAATCAGGGACATCCCTGTAAATCAGTCCCATTTGTGAGGTCTGGCCTCTTACCTGTTCAAATATGGCAGTGTTTATCCTGCTCTGATAGTATGTGTGGTTTGCAAGGTACTACTGTCACATTATTACCTACTAGCTACCGACTAGCATGGCTGTTTCTCTTCTCACACTAATGTTATACAAATCCACAAGAATTGCCAGTAAAGATACAAGACAAGCTTTGTGTAATAGCCTTCCTATATTCCCTTTACATTCAGTCCTGCTATTTCATGATATATTGCTTTCAGCACAAAGTTCTTGTATATCAGTCATGGCTTAGTGGTAAGTCATGCAGACTAGTGTTTCCAAGGTCCTAGGTTTGAGACTGACAGAGGAATTTTATTTTGCTGCTGAGCAAACTACAGGCCTTGTCATTCAGAGTGACTAAGGCACTTTTAAGCAGTTGTAAGCGGGTTAGCGCTGGTTTGCACGGAGCTCACGCATGCGCACTGTCGCTTAGCTACATGCACACACGCTTAGCTACGCGCACAGAAGCACACACCCGCTTACTACTGCTTAAAAGTGCTTACTCTCACGCACACCCGCGCTAATTTCTTTGAAAGAAAAGAAAATGGGGAGATAGGACAGTGGTGAAAAAGGGGGCACAAAGAGGGTAGGACAGTAGGAAAACAAGCTCGGGATTTTCAGGAAGGATGTAGGAAAGGCCCATAGCTGCCCATTTCTTTATCAGCAACAGCTGTGCATATGTCTGTAATTTGGTGTGAAATTTGAAACCTTCCACCCCTGAGAGAGGGGTGAGGACAACAAAATATGTTGTGCAGCCAATTGTAATTACCACTTCACATGTCCAGCAGACATGTCTGCAAAATGGGCGGCTATGTATGGGGCATATTTTTTTTGTGGGAACAGAGTGCCCTTTTTTTTTTTTTTTTCAGGTGAGAGTGGAATGTGAGGTACAGGAATTAGGTATATTTGGGGAGGTAGGTAGGGGAGGTTAACAGGCAAGACAAACAAGATGCATACAGGAGCGGAGTATGACATGTGGGGGGAAACAATTGACGGGGACGGATGTTGGGATATTGCGAGCCCATGAGCCCACAGATGGCAACAGTGGAACTGAGATCCCCACCCATGGGCAGTTGCCACTGTGCCTTCACAGCCCAGGAGGGGGCTGTGCTGGGGGCTGTGTAGGATGGGCAGCAGGGACACCCGTGAGTTGTGCCACCCGAGCCTCAAGCTGGCATAGAGGTTCAAGCACAGAATGCCTGATCTTGCTACGCACCACAGACCGGACACTTTGGAGGGTGAGTGGACGGTCTCCTCCGGCCACGCTTGCAGAGGGGGGATGAGCCCCATACCCTGCAGTGCTTCCACCTGAAGGTGGCACAGGGCCACCAGAGGAGGTTCCGGCCTGGGCACTAGTGCCAGGTGCACTCGCCAGCTGAGGTGGGAGAGGAGGGTCCGCTGGAACCCGCCTTCCCTGTTGTCCTATGTTTAGAAATATTTTATGACATTTTGGGTTAGTAACAAACAATATCATTCAAAATTAGTTGTAACAGCATGCATCAGTATTCCCATTAACCAAACACCCATGACTTCCAAACATTGAACAGCAAGCATAACACATGCATATTTTGAACAACAGTACACAATCCAACAGCATGCAGGGTCGATTGATGGCAACAGGCCATCAGGTTTGGATATGTGAACAGGGCACATGCAGCAACGTACATGCAAATATGTTTGAACCAACAGGACAAATGTCCATGGGAATTGATTGTGAATACACATGCCCAGTTTGTTGTGGAATGGTATTATTTGTGAATATAGGGTAGGGTGAAGAAATATTTCATTAACAACTTCAACTACATATACATATGCTGTACATCTCTAGTAGCTGCAGATATATATATATACCCTACAGGTCTTACTACAGTTTCCTATATGTAACCTTAGGAATGTTGTTGATGGGACTGTTACTGATACATTAATATCCATTGCATTTTTATTCATACACATTTCATATCTGGCTATGTTCAGGTACAGCACCCTGCTACATTTCATTTATATGGTTCTAGACAACTGTGGATGTTCATTATTTCATACAACCATACTATCTCCATATTGCAAGGGTACAGCAACATATACAAATTGTGGGACAGACACATTCCAGCTTCAGTACTTTATTTCAAACATTTCACTTTTTGGTTGTGGCTGTCTCATTAATTTCGTTATGCACTGACTGCAGTATACTTTATTCAGAAGTTATAACAGCTTTCTTGGTCGATTCATATATCTTTCTCTCACTCACTTGTTTTATTTTTACAATTCAAGTTGGTACTTTATTGTAGGCATTATTAACATGTCATACCTGCTTACAACAATCCCTTCCAACAGACTCACTTGTTTCATATCGCAGATTTTCTAAGGGGATGTATTTGACACATGTCTATTATCTTTGGCTTGTTTACCAGTGATTTTCAGGCTGCTGCAGGTTATCTGATATTACACTTCAGGTGGGTAATCACAATTTCAGACTTGTTTACTTTTTATTTCTGGATTACAGGCTGCATCACTTATCTAATCATACAGTACTAGCAGAATCTTTCTTCTAGTGTTATTTGAACTTTATTAATATGTGACTACACTGACCTCTTTTACAAGCTGTCTCACTTATATTGTATAACAATTACAGGAATATAATTACTAACCTGCCTGGTGGCGCAACTGCTCCAGCCTATCACCATAGGCTCGCCTATTTGCGGAACGCACACCTGCAGCTGTAATATAAATGAAGTAATATTGGAACATACATCTCCATAATATCAGCTAGGATAATTCCTTACATACATAATTACATGGATACTTACTCAGTAGTGGGGCGTTGTGCATTTGCCGGGCCTCCTGGATCCAATAGTTCAGTTGGTCCTGCTTCCATCTCTTCAGGTGCGCATGGTGGTGATGGACCTGTTTACCAGTCCTTGGTATGCCTGTGGCACTGGTGAGATCATGTGCCAACCGGTTCCACACTTCTGCTTTATATGCACCCCACAGAACCTGGCCCTGCATGAGTTGAGCTTCATGATCGTGGACTAGGAGCCAAACCATGTATTTGGACTCCTCAACACCCCACTTTTGTGCTTGAAAGTGACTGCCCTCTCCTACACCTGCCATCCTGACTGCAAATAGGTTCCACAATCAGTTATGCTGTGTATTCCCGCCTATGGGGCTTATATATGCCGTTTGTCCTGCACTTATCTGTGATTGGCCATTTTGGAATTGTATCAGCTTCACAAAACCTGCTTTGTCATGCTTCTATTTCCATTCATTCCTATATATATGCTAATACTGCATTTTTCAGTACAGCTGTCATGGCTTAGTGATTCAGTACTTTGACTATGATGCACAGTATCCTGGGTTCGAGCCTGGGCATTGCTTCTTTTTTTATTTTACTACTGTCTAGACAGGCTAGGAGGGGTGTCTGTTTAAAGGCGGCTTTGATACAGGTTGCTCAACATTGCTGAACCTTCTGCATCTCCGCACAAACGGGTTACGCTGGTTAATGCGTTATTTGGCTGTCAGCATGCATATTACGCTGTGAGAAATGTTGCGCAACTACGGGCACACAGTTTCAGCATGTTAAAGCACTGCTCAACTCCGGGCACTCCTATTACACCTGTTAAACCACTGGTCACCTGCAGGCAAACATACTCAGCTTGTTAGAGCACTGCTCAGCTATGGGCACTTATAAAATATTTTATTTTTTTATTGTGTCAGAGTTCTTCATAAAACATGGCCCATTTCATTGCATTTTACTTAAATTATAATTGTATATATATACATATATGTCAGGGGATTGTTTTGTGCTTATTTCACTAAAAATAAAAAATGATGTTGTTGGTGCTCGAACCATGACTGCCTCCTCTTTGGCCGATGTCTCTACTTCTACGCTATTGCTACTTGGCTTATTTTGCATATTTAGAGCTTATATGCTTTTTCAATGACTGCTAACTGTGGCTGAGCGAAGGGCACACCCGCACAAACGAGCGCAATTATGGGCAAACATTTCTGAAATAAAAAAAAAAATTAAACTGTTCATTTTTACGTTTTACATTTCAGTTGGGTTAATAGTCTGTAGGGGCATGTGTGCTGTTGTGTTTCTTGACATTTCCGCGGACTCGCTCATGGGAGTTTCCTTTTGGGACTGTGATTCTTCTGGGGGCGTGTCCCCTTGCAGGTCTCGCCATGCAGACACGCCCCCAACATTGCTACACGGACCGTGTTAGCCATGGGTGTGATTCAGCATGCCCTCATGAATATGCATGGCATGCTGACATCACCCGTTTAACTGCAGCCTCCGTGTAAGACTTGCTAACTCTTACACGGAGGCTTCATGAATCCTGCAGACTGTGTCAAAGTGTAATGTTATATCAGCAGACACATTTGCAAAAGTGAGAACTAACGAACACCTCAGTGTGACCAGCAGTGCGAGACTTGGTATGGAGGTGAAGAAATTTAGACAGAAGGTTCAGCAATGCTTTCATGTTATTTGGCTGAGAACTGTTACAACTTATTGTTCTACATAGCCCGATGACCAGTGCAATCTTTACTAGGTCTCAATGACAGTTTGCAAATGAATTTGCTTTCTTTTGCTAAAGAAGTTCATCATGTGATTGCAATTCCAAGTTCAAGTTTTTCTAAAGTCATTTTCTCAGAGTATGCTGATGTTTTCAATAACAAATCGGGCAAACTTCCAGCTGTGTATTCTATGAAGTTAGATCTCAAGGCCACTCCAGTAGTCAGACTAGCAACAAGAGTTCCAATAGCAATGCAAAATAAAGTCAAAGCTCAGGTGGATAAGATGGTGCAGCAGGGTGTGATTTGTCCAGTCACAGAAACAACTGAATGGGTGTCGTCCATGGTAGCCACTCGTAAGAAAGGCTTAGACAAAATAAGAATATGCATTGATCCTAGAGATTTAAACAAAGCATTAAAAAAGGCCAAATTATCCAATGCACACAGTTGAGGAAGCCACAGCTCTAATACCAAACGCCACTGTATTTTCTGTTTTGGATGCAAGGAGATCATTTTGGCAAGTGATGCTTGATCATAAATCCTCCTTTCTAACTACTTTTTTTACTTTGTTTGGCATATACACATTCCTAAGGATGCCATTTGGAATAAATTCTGCAAGTGAAGTCTTTCAACATGCAGTGGAACAATTTTTCCAGTTACCCTTGTGCCATAATAGTACACAATCTATTAGTTGAAGGCAATGGCAAAGCAGAGCATGACCGAAACCTCAAGAAATTCCTAGACAGAGCACATGAAGTAAACTTGAAGCTCAATCTTCTGAAGTGCAAATTTAGACTCTCAGAAGTGACCTACGTAGGAAATGTATACAAGTATAAGTTTAAGGTCTGACCCAACCAAACAAACAGCTATTTCAGAGATGTCAGTAACAGATAATGTGCAAGGTCTACAGTATTTTTGGCCATGGTCAAATATTTAGGCAAGTTTATATCACACTTCAGTGAGTTGACAGCACCTTTGAGAGAGCTAACATGCAAAAATGTTGTATGGTCATAGTTGGAACATCATCAGAAGGCGTTTGATGACCTTAAGCAGAAAATTGCCACACCACCTACGATAGGATACTATGATGTGAATAAACCAGTTGTTCTTTCTTGTGATGCTTCAAATTTTGTTCTTGGTGCAGTTATTCTATAAGAGGGCAGACCAATAGCCTATGCATCTAGGACACTTAAACTGAGATGTATTATGCTGAAATTGAGGAAGAGCTTTTGGAGATAGTTTTCACATGTTCCAAGTTTCACAATTATATTTATGGTACAGCTATCCAGAATGAAACTGATCAGCCTCTAGTTATCATTCTAAAGAAACTTATGCATTCCACTCCAGTGAGATTACAAAGAATGATGCTCAAATTGCAAAAGTACAATTTCAAAATGTCTACACTGAAGGTAAATTGTTCTATCTGGCTTATACCTTATCCAGATTGGGTCTATATTAGAAGAGTGAAGCTACTTAAGAGCGAATGCTCTTTCATTGACATGTAAAACCCGAAGTCTAAAAAGAGTGAAATTAAGGAACAGCAATTTTTTCCCAGGGAAAAAAAATCGCAGTTTCAGAAGAAAAAATTGTAAAGACAAAATAATGAGCACAGAGGCTGTGCCCCCCACACCCCCCTTAAATATAGCAACTCCGAGATCGCACCACAGTGTTGAAAACAGCAAAGTCCTGAGAACGGCCCAGTGATTTTTTTCCCTGGGAAAAAAATATCTGTTCTGTAACTTCACTGTATTCAGATTTCGGGATTTATGTGTCGACGAAAGAGAGTTCGCTCTTAAGTTGCTTCACTTTTCAAATCTAGACCCTCCAGATCACCTAGAAGTACAACAGAACAGCTTGATGCTGAAACTTTTGACTTTGATGTAATGTCAGTGCATATTTCCACCACTAGACTTGATGAGTTGAGAGATCACACTATGACTGATCCAATTTCACAAAAGCTTAATCATTACATCAATGTCGGATGGCCATCAAAGCAATCTGGTGTATCACCTGAGGTGCAATCGTATTTTCCTTACAGAGATGAACTGTTGATGGAAGATGGCATTATTTTCAAAGGTCCTAAAATTGTTCTTGCTTCCTTACAGCAAAAATATATTCAGATTTTGCATTGTGGTCACCCAGGTTTATTATCCATTAAGAGATGGGCAAGAGAACTAGTATTTTGGCCTTCATTATCAAAACACATAGAGTTCTTTCTTCTTGTTCAGTATGTAATAGTACCAGAGCACATTTGCAAAGATAACTGCTTCAGCTAAATCCAATACCTGAACTACCTTGGTCTGCTGTAGCAACTGATATCTGAGTTGAATAATCAATACTACTTGATTTTGGTAGACTCTTACTTGAATTGGTTTGAGATTGATCTGTTACCAAACTTAACCTCAACAGCTGTTATCACTAAGTTGAAATGTAATTTCCCAGTTTATGGTAGTCCACACAAACTTTATTCTGACAATGGTACTCAATTTACTATCCAGTTGTTTCAGAAATTTGCAAGAGAATGGGACTTTGTCCGTCACTAGTAATCCTGAATATCTTCAATCCAGTGGTCTAGCTGAACAAGTAGCACAGAGTGCAAAGCAATTACTTGAAAAGTCAAAGCGTGACAATACCAACATATTCTTGAATTTACTTAATCTCTGAAACATACCTCGTGACGATATTCTTGGCTGACCTGCTCAAAGACTACTTTCTGGACAAATTAGAACTACACTACCCATTTCATCAAGTTTGTTGCAGTCTAACTCTAAGAACAATAAAACCATCAAGGCTCAATTGTTGAAGAAGTGTAATATCCAGAAATCTAGTTACAACAGATCAAGCAGATTACTTTGTTCATTGAGGGAAAAAGAGACAGTACAAATTCAGACAGTGAAAGGTTTTGATTGAATATGACAGATTATGGGCATCTGTGCTGAGCAAAGATCCTATTTGGTAAGCTCCAAGGGTGTGGAGTATAGGAGGAATTGCAGTCATCTTCTTCCTGTATCAGAATCATCATCATTGCAGTCACAACATTGTATCTCTGATGCAAACTCTAAATCAAAGAATGAGTCAGACACTGTTTCCAGACCAGAATGTGTTCAAAAGTCTGTTTCTGTTCCAGAAAGTGATTTAAACATTCCACAGGTCAACCATTTTGCAGAAAATGTCCCAGTTGCTAAAATTGATTCCCCATTTTTTATCACATGATATAGATGAGTTTCTAAGCCTAGTGTGAAATACACAGCTACATGGACTTGATTGTATATGTATATATATATATATATATATATATATATATATATATATATATATATGTGTGTGTGTGTGTGTGTGTGTGTGTACTTAGTATTTTAGATTATCTGTGATTTCTGCATACTAATCTCATGACAAATTACATGATCTATTTCTCAAAGAGGGAGGATGTAGATCAGAATGTAATGTGTGTGTGTGCTATGTCTTTAAGAAGCATGTGAGGCTGTGCATGCACGTATAAATTTCAGACATGTGCAATCCCTAGTGCCTCTTTGTAGAAGCAGCCAGTGAGTGAGCATGTATGATCGCAGTAGTTAGTTTGTATATGTTACTTAAGTAATAGTCAATAAACCTTTACAGTGATTTGCTTGTATAGCATAAAGCTGCTTAAACAGAACCCATGAAGACTCATTTATTCGAGTACCAACATGAAAGCAAAACCAAGGTTACAAAACCTCCTGTCACCTTTTTCAAAACTATTTGATTGTTATAACACATCATTTTCACATACCTG
Organism: Protopterus annectens; assembly: GCF_019279795.1. Classification (NCBI taxonomy): domain Eukaryota; kingdom Metazoa; phylum Chordata; order Ceratodontiformes; family Protopteridae; genus Protopterus; species Protopterus annectens. The sequence continues at coordinate 380,353,068 of NC_056739.1, read as the reverse complement.
GGAAAAGGCTTCCAGAAGATAGTGTAGGGGAGGACAAAATGCTAGGGCTTCTAAACACATTCACATTCTTAGAATCACTTGGAAGCATAAACTTTAACATAACAGTTCTTGCAAATGGGTTTATATCAGTCTGTCGAAACGGCTGAATTTCGAATACCAGATGTTTGAACTGTAAAGTTCGAACACTGGTAATCGCGAAGCCACGACCCACCGAATTCTTTCCCAGGGAAAGTATTAGGTGGGCCATTTCTGTGGCTTTGCGAGTATCAGGACTGTGGTGGAAAGTTACAGGACGGGTTCAGGTAAGTGTGTGATTGTGTGGATGTTAGGGTTAGGGCACGGGTTAGGTGTGTTAGGGTTAGGGCACAGGTGAGCTGGGTGTGCGATAGTGAAAGACTTTAGGGTTAGGGCGGGATAGGTGAGTTAGGGTTAGGGCGCTGGTCAGGTGAGTGTGCGATAGTGATGGACCTTAGGGTTAGGGTTTGAGTTAAGGTAAGTGGATAGGTAGTAGTGTATGTACAGTTTAGTTTAGGGTTAGATGTAGGATTTTGAGTGTATGTGTGTCGATTGATGTTGTTTAGATGTGTTTGTGTTGCGTGTGTTTCTTGGAACAGCGATTTTTTCCCTGGGAAAATAATTCGCTGTTTTAAGACTTCAATGTTTTTGCTGTTCGTAGTTTGAAGTTCGAACATATGGTGTTCGAACTTCAGACATTTCGATGAACTGATATAGACCCCTTGCAAACATCTTAATGTCCAAAATAGTGTCATAAATATCAGCCTTGATGGCCAGAACAAATGAAAGTCCCTTCTCCAATTAAGAATGCTGCTGGGAGGGGGTCACTTCAGCACTTGAAATATTCCAAATCATGGTCAGTTCTTTGGATCCCACATCCACTTGAGGGTTACATGCATAAAGGATGTATCAAAGAATGGACAATCTTTCAAAGAATGGATGATCGTAAGCAGCGGAAGGAAAAGGCGCAAGCATTCAACAGAACAGCTGATGCACGTAACCCACTCTACACGGTCTTCCAAAAATGCATAAGGTTACAACCCAGTGTAATAAACAGCAGTCAGCCCAATGCAAGTCCATGAATGAACTGTCTGAACCAGTTGGTAATCTTAAACAACAATTTATTGCAATAGATCTAACATAGACAACAGGCTTCTTGGCACGGATGCAGGAGTGACAAATTTAAGGAGCAAAAGTACCATCAACCCCCCCCCCCATTTACATCCCACCATAGCTACATTCTATAAGATTTGTTCTTCAGAAATGTATATAGCAGTAAAAGAACAGAAGCAGAAATACTATAATCTAACAAAAGAGGAGAACAATTTAATGAGAGAATTTAAAATGAATTATAAACTGAGAAGATAAGGGGGGTGGGATAGTCTTGGTCGACAAGATAGACTATAATGGACAAATGCTGAATTTATTGTACGATGAACATAAATAGGTGGTTTCAAAGAATGAAGTCACAATTGCACATAGGAAGATTCAACTATTTCTGGAGGATGCCCTATATCAAGGTGCTATAACAGAAGACATTTTTAAGTTTTTAATTAATAAATACCGTCTTATCCCCATGGCCTTTGGCATCCCTGCAGTTCAAAAGAATATTTTTGATCCTCCTTATAGATTAATTGTAACGGCACAATAGTACAACTTATTCAGTAGGGGTTTTCATAGACAGAATTGTAAAAATGCCCTCAAATCAATTGAATCTTTATTGAAAGATTCTTGGGACTTCCTTTCCAAGATCAGACAAGAATGGTATAGTGAAACCTGTAGTTTTTCCACTGTAGACATGATTGACTTACTTACATCTATAGCCCACTAAGAAGGTTCAGAATTGTTTCATGAAGCTATTAATGAAATGACAGGTCTTAACAACACATTATTCAATTCCATTATGCATGTTATGGAAATCATTTTGCAGAATAACTTTATTTACTTTGAGTGTGAATATTTTAGACAAATTAAAGGTGTAGCATTGGGGCTAGCTGTACCCTTATTTATGCAAATCTAGTTATGTGGTTCTGGGAAAGGAGATATATTTTTACATCTGATTACAAACAGTATTGGGTTGTGTGCCTTTATTTCTTGGTTGACATTTTTATTATATGGAAAGGCAAGGGACAGGCAAAAGATGATGTTTGTGCATTTTATTAACAGTATTTCTCCGTTTTTCAAATTTACACATACGCTGAGAAAAGTATGCATTATTTGGATGTAACTTTATACAAGGATACTAAGGAAAAAGTTTTTAACTCTAAGGTCTTTAGGAAATAAACTTTTTCTAATAGTTATTTGTACTTCCACAGTTGTCATCCGAAACATACTAAAAAGAATATTTTTAAACACCAAGTAGTTTAGGCAGCTAGGATGTGTTCCAACTTTGTAAATTTTAAATTAGAACTTGGCTTTCAGATCTAAATGTTTCAAGAAAGAGGTTATCCACAAGATCTTTTCAGAATTAGTGAAGAAGAAATGTTAGAAGTATGAGGGACCAGATTCAAGCCCGTATTAGGAGATGCCTCACCAGGACTTCACAAGGTTCCTAGAGTAGTGAACACATCCCAAATGCACAGTATAGTTGTTCCCAACAGGGGTAGTGTTACCGATATTAAGGACATTATCAGCAAAAACTGGGTGATTTTTAAAAGTAACCCCAAAATTGTTCATACACTCGGATCAGCATCCCATTTTGAGAGGAATTTCAAATTTCTGTTTGAACACATTAACATGCTTAAATCACCTTCACTTAGGGACACTACCAGGAGTGGTTCATGTAAACAATGTAGTTACATTTTGGAAGGAAATGGGGTCACCTTATGTAACTTAACTATGAATATTATGTTTAACAAAGGTAATTGTACCACTAGGGAGAATGTTTACATAGCTGTATGTCAGCAATGTATTTGTATATAGGTAAAATAGAGAGGCAACTGAGAAAGCGGATATATGAAAACCTGTATGCCATTTCCAGGGGGCAATGTTAACAATGCATTTTTTAAGCATTCTCAGATTTGTCAAAATTGTACAAGATTCAAATTTGGTATTTTACATATCATACAAAGGAATCAAGTAGGAAGATGGTGGGAACTTGATTTAGAAAGGAAAGAACTATTTTGGCAACTTAAACTTAATAAACTTAATGCCACAGTTTTGCCAGGACTTAATGAGAATGTATCTATTCTCTCCATCCTTAAACTGAGAGCACAACAATTATAGAAGAAGTGAAGTTTTAAGAAGTGAACATTGCCTATCCAGTTATATTTACCTAGGGGAACACATACTTCGAAGGGTGGACTGAATAATGGCAAGTTGATGGAAAAAAATGTAGTCATTTAATTAAAATTCACTCAAGCATATCTATCAGTTTATGCACTTAGTCTTTCAAATATAACTACTTAAAATATCTACTTATATTAATTTAAAGTAATTTAAAATGTTTTTAAAAATACATTTATTAAATAACATTTTTAGTGATCACTTTTTAAAAATTGTTTATTCTGAGAAGTGGTTAGTGTAAGAAACACATTTGGATGTATTTAGTATTTTTTGGCTTTTAGAGGGCTTAAATGGTGAGCTATCTCTTTAAGAAACTATTGTAGTAGAATATTTATGAATGAGAGGCAGTTTATTCAATCAATTGACTACAGAATCATGTTTTATTTAAGCAAGGTTTATTTGTTTCTACATGGTTCTGATGAAGTCCCACATTATTGGGATGAAAGCACTTGGCCTGTATTTTACATTAGATCTACTGGAATAAATTGTTTAATATTATCAACTGGTTCAGGTGGTTTATTCGTGGACTTGTGTTGGGCTGACTGCTGCTTATTACACTGACCTGCAACATCTTGTTTTATTACTTTGGAGTATGGTTATATTGAATACACTGCTGATGTTTAAAGATAAATAAGGAACTAAGAAGGCCATCTATGAGACCCATAGTGTTAAGGAGGGGATGGTTAACAGACCCAATCTCTATACATGTAGAGAAAATGTTAAGACTGGTTGTAGCTAGAGCCCCTACCATACTTAGAGACACCAAGGATTTTTTACAAAGTTTGTTTAGCTGTGCACAAGATTAGCAGGCCATTTCCACATTGATACTTGTCAGTTTAGATGTGGATTATTTATTCAAAGCTATACCTAATTCAGTTGGAATTGATTTTGTTAGACTATTTCTTATGAACAACAGTGAATATACTGAAGGACCAGTTTGATCTGTATGTTATTGGAAATGGTCTTGGAAAACAATGATTTTGTTTTTGAGAATGAATACGACATTCAGAAAGCACGATTAGCAATGAGTGCCACATGTGCCAGTTCTTTTGGAAACATGGCCATGGTACAATGGGAGTGCAAACAGGTTTTAGTTAACAACCAGTTTTTGAGCCATATTTGCTATTATAAACACTTTGTGGATAATATCTTTCTCTTGTGGATAGGTTCGACTAGGGCTCTACAACAGTTTTTAGAATTTCTAAACTCTTTGACCTCCTTCTTAAGATTCACTATGAGTTTCTCAGAGACAGAAGTTGATTTTCTAGATGTTACAGTTATTAAAAATTCAGATTTCACCCTATTAGGTTGTTTAGGAAACCATGCAGAAAGAATAATGTCCTGCATAGAACAGTATGCACCCCTCCCTTCATATATAAGAATGTTAAGGGGCAAGGGATGAGAACGTCTAGACTTAATAACAATGATGAAAGTTTTAGAGGTGCTTTAAGTAACCCGAAGAAAGAATTTTCTGACAGGGGATACTCCCATAAAGAAATCAATAGATTTTTAACCCCTGATAGTATAGATAGGGTTGGGAAAGCTAAACCCTATTTCTCAAATCCACGTTTCTAATATATCTGATTATCTCAATTATAGCTCTTGTCCTGACAAATTTGGGGCACCTGTCTTCTATTCTTCTAATGTTAATAAAGTTTGTGAAGTCATGAAAAAGAACTATCACATTCTGACAGCAGATGACAGGATTAAGGTAGTGGAGGGTCACCCAGGATCTGTTTTAAGAATCAGAAATCTTTGAAACACCTTTTTATAAAGATAACTGCTTCGAGTGTTGCTTCAAAACATACAGGGACCTATAGTTGTAGGACTTCCAGTGTATGTACATATACAGGTTATGAGAGACTTTTTATTCATCCTACTGCCAAGAAAGTTTATACTTTTGCTTTGTATGCTGATTGTATGAGTAAGAACCTAATGTACTTAGCTAGGTACCAAGCCTACCTGGTCTTTTATGTGGGCAAGACCAACTGTTCCCTTCATGAGTGTATACGTGAACAACTTTGAGAAATTTGTAAATTAGAAAGGAATAATGTACTTGCTAAGCATATATCTTGTCAAGGTTCTGGTCATACTTTTACTTTTTTAGTGCTGCAGCTGATTTTAGAGCATATGAGAATGGGAGATCTTACTAATAAAACAGACGAATGTGAAATGAGATGGATTATTTTGCTTCAAACAGATAAAAAAGATATGGTCTGAATGAAGCTGCACCTTTAAAACTACATCTGAAGTCACATGGCCTGTTCAAAAAGCTTTGGCAGTAATTTGTTTGAAGCTGTGTATTTAAGCAGTGTGTTTGTGTAATTTTTTATGGTCTGATGAAGCATCCTTTGAGATGTGAAAGCATTTACTTACTTGTACAATTAAAGTTTTAATTTGTTTTTAAGCCATGCTCTTGGATTTCTCTGCATGTTTCTTTACCTTAAATTCAAATATATGTCTGTCACAGTCTTGGGCATAAAAGATAGTTTTGTCCTGAGAAATCACCCTCTCATTTTAAAGAACAAATTTGGTGCCTTGACTGAAAGAGTCTGCAACTCTGAAATCATCTTGGCAGATGTTATGTCTACTACGAAAAGAATCTTCCAGGCAACAATTTTACGCTGTCTGATTCTTTCAGCTCAATGGAAGAGAGGTCAATTCCTCTAGCATATAAAGTAAATGTTCTGTGTTGGAACAGGGTCTTTAAATGGAAGACTCAAAAGTGCCTTGTTAGAAGGCTTTGCATATTTTTGTAGAGATTAAACTAGAGGACTTGTGTCCTTCATGAAAACTGGATAGGGCTGCCTGAAATACTTTTCATAGTGGAACACACTAAGACTTGAATCAAAACTTTCATGCTGACAGCAAAGAATCTAAGGTTTACAGGCCAAGAAAGGATCTACTTTCCTACTGGTACCATATATTGAAAACCTTGTCTAATTTTCACTGTACATGAGTAGATGAACTTTGGGATGAATAGATGATAGGGACAATCCTGTCTGAGAAATCATAAAACTTAGATACCCCTGAAACTGGAGGAGACATGAAGTCAGCTTTAGGGCATGCAGGTCTGGGTGTGATTTCAAAGAAGGTTAAGGCAGCAGCATCTTGACAGGATGGAGCTTTAACTGGACCCGAAGAAGATTAGACTGAGAAAGATGGATCCAAATCTAATTTGGCTAGAAAAGTGCAATCAGAGTGATTCTATCCTTGTGTTGCCTAGCTTTCTAGATGAATGTCTTCATCACAGGAACTGAAGGAAAATTACAGAGATGGTCATCTGTAGGCTAGGGAATAAATCACAGAGAAGAAATTAGAGAAAAGAACCTGGTCACTTGGAAGTAGATGTGAAGGCAGAGAGGCCACACACTGGGATCCCCCAACGACAAGTTTTGTCAGATGACTGACAGAAAAAGCTACTTGTAGTAGGGCCTAAAAGGACAATGGCTTAAACAGATGGCTTGTTAGCTGTCCTCTGTAAGAATGTGCATAAATACTAAAAGGTTATGTAAATGGATCATCTCCCTGCTCAAACGCACATGGCCATGTTGCACAGGGGATAAGATATAATATAGCACTACTTTCTGATATACTAGACTGCTGTCATGTTGTTGGATTGGACTGAGAAAATATTTTTGGGAAGTGAGTTCTTACATGTGTGTATGGGCAGTAGAACCTCAGTGATGTAGATATGGAGGTAAGAATCTTGAGTTGTATAGGCACCTTGGAGAGTGCTCCTGATGTAATGTCCCCCACCCTAGGACAAATAGAACTGTGATCACTGCTACCTAACGAATTGGAATCACAAATGGTTCTCTAATTAAACATTTGAAGGATTCGGCTACTAGGCCAATGGAGAATGACACATTCTGTGGAGCAAACTAGGATAGAGAAGGGTGTCGAAGAGGCCAACAGAAGATTCTGATATGAAGTCTGAATGACAAACCATATAGGTAGATAGTGCTATTAGAACTATGTGGCAATTTGTGCAGTTTAAGTTTGAAAAGATATGAAGAGAAAGAGACAGGCTATTGGACTCAACAGTGATAATCTGTCTGGGGCATACAGAGGCTCAACAAATCCTGGTATTGATTTGACAATAAAGGTATTACAATTTGAACTTGAGAAATATTAGATTGCAAGATTTGAAGTTAATTCTAAGGAAAAATGTTGACCAGAAATTCCTCTATTCCAAGACAGCTTTATGTCAAAAGGGCAAGGATGCAGTTATCTAAGTGAAGAAAAGTCTTGGATCCCCACAATGTGAAGTGAGTTGCTGTGACTGACATGCACTGTATGAACATCCTGGGGATAAAAATGAACCAAAGATCTTAAATGGACTTACACTGACTCTTACACGGAGGAGGAAAAAACTCATAGACTCCTTGACAGTCCATTCATGAAGGTGTCTGTCCTGGAGGTGCAATGAACCAAATCTCTAATGAAGAGATGTGGCAAGATGTGATTATATCATGACTGTGTGAAAGGACTCATGTGTATAAAAGCATTTAGGATGCTGAGCTCCAGAAGGGACCCAAAGTTCTTTGTCTTGGTGGGCACTAAAAAGAACTTTGAATAATATCCTGGTCCACTCTGGCTGAGAGATACATCTCTGAGGCATGTTTTCCACACTCCCAGATAAATAAATATGATGGGGTTGGAAGTTGGGTAAAGGTGAGTGCTAGAATAGATGGAGGTATGAAAGGTGAATGATTAACACTTGGACATAATCTCCCATATCCAAGTGTCCCTGGACATCATTCTTCAAACCTGAAAAATAAGGAAGAACATACTCCTCCAGTTGTTTCCAGGTGAAGACATTTGGACAAGAGATCAAGACTGCTGTAATTTGCTCAGGGACTAAACATACCCTCTTGGAAGTTACTGATGGTCTAGCTTCTGGGTCAAAAGTCTTGCTTGGAGATACTCTGAGTAAATATCTAACATCCTCCTGTAGCTGTGGCTATTAGCTATGCAGAAACCACATCCAGTGCTGCCACTTTGTACCTGGCAAAAGAAAGATGCAGAGGATTAAATGTAACTCCCACAGCCATCAGGGTCTGAACAGTTTCCATTATGCCCATCAAGTATTCATGAACTTCAGGACAAGCTTAAATAATCATGTGACATGACATTCCAGAATGGTTGTCTTGGTGTTCTCAGGAAATTGGGTACGTTGCAGCTAAAATTGACAATGAATAAATTGTTTTCTGTATTTAAATGGGTGGTGAAAAAGCCAAAAAAATGGAGCTTGCAAGGAGGTAAAAAATTACAACTGAATTGTCACTGGTGCCACTAATATTCAGCTTGGCATAATGAAAGAAAAGAAAGCCCCAAATGGAAAGTGCAGTTGTGTACGAAAGTACCATAAGTCACTGTTGCAGTATTCCAATACTAATGGGTTATCTTCTAAGGTAGCCTGATGTGGCAAGGGTACCAAAGTGAAAACAAATTACATGCCATCATATGTCCAAAGTATGACATACGCCCATGAGCTAAGGATACATAAACGGAAGTATGATCATAACATCCTCAGTCTAACTGTGCCAGGAGACCTGGAGACACCTGGGGAAAAGATGAACCAAAATAAAATAAGGTCAGCTAAGAAAAGGGGGGCATACATTTGTCCCCCTTTGGTCTTAGATAACCAACAAGATAAATATCAGAAATGGGGAAGAAAGGTGGGATGTAGTATTGCAACAGTGATCAGTACATCTATTGTTATGATAAGTTCTTACACAACTGTACTATGTCCTTCCTTAGATCACTGTTGCAATGTTCCACTACCAATGAGTGATTCCCAAAGCCTATCAGTTAGAAACAGTGGAAGGATCAGGAATAGGGAAGATATCAAGCAAACCATATGGCACAGACCTAGCAAAAGAAGTTCTAGATCTAGAGAAGGCATCTAGCCTATAGTGCTTTATGAAAGTATGCAGAGAAGACCAAGTAACTGCCTCTGAGCCTTAACAGGAAATGATAAGGACTTACCATGATGAGAGTAACAAAAGGAGATAGCTTTAGAAATGCAAATGGCAACTATCTGTTTGAAAACAGGATTACCCAACTTGTTTTTCTGGAAGGAAACAAACAACTGATCCATTTTCTTAATGTCATTAGTCTTATTCAAACATAATCTAAGTTACCTCTGTACATCCAAGTAGTTCAAAAACCCTTGTATGTGTTTGGAAAGAAAATGGGTAGATAAACAGTCTGGTCTGGAGACCATTCATTAACTACTTTGGGGATGAAGGAAGGACTAGTCCTAAGAGATACCATATCCTTATGCAAAATAAGGAAGGGAGAAGAGGCCATAAGACCTTAAAGCTCAGAAAGTCTTCTGGCAGAGATAAGGGCTATTAGCAAAATAGTTTTCCAAGTGCAAAACTCCAAAGATGAAGAAGCCTCTGGTGCAAAATTATGATCCCAAGGAGGGGAAATAGATTACCTAGGTGTTTTCAAATGAAGGGCACTCTTGAGAAATGTATTTATCTCAGTTCTTGAAAGCAGGGGAGGGTCAAGAGGCATACATGCAGAAATGGTAGATAAGTGTGCCCTTATACTGAAGAGTCTAGACCAGATTTTAAGAGTGTGCACAAGTATGAAAGGATAGTGGGAATTTTTGTTTGTATGGGATTCTCATTGTTTTTGTGGCAACAGATAGAAAAATATTTTCCATTTGGATATATAATATCTTCTAGCGGTAGTTTTTCTTACTTCCTGAAGAATCTGAAGCATGTCCTCAGAATATCAGTGTCTGAAAGGGCTTAGAATTCTATCATTTAATAATGTCAAGTTGAGAGCAGGTAATTTGGGATAAAGCAAGAATCCTTTTTTGCAGGGTAACCAGTGCTGTCTGTGCCAAAAGAGAGTCATCAGCAAGATTTTTGTCTGTCCCTTAGGATCTTTAGCAGAACCTTCAGGATAAGGGGAACTGAAGGGAAGACATAAAGGAACTTCCCCTTCCATGAAAAAGATATGGCAGCCATCCTCCAGGACTAGGGACAAGGGATACTGGAGCAAAGCTGTCTGCTGTGAGTAGAGGCAAATAGGTCTCTTCGAGGAAAACCCCATTTATGGACTATGTCATTGAAGACCTCCCTATTCTCATCCATTCATGATGGTCTTCCATGGGCCTGCTTAATGAATTCTCAAGAACATTGTTCTGGGGAGGAATATAAACTGCTTGCAGGGATAAATTTACTTTTATAACTTAGTTCCAAGTCAAAGAATCTTGTGTACACAGTTGGCAAGATATTGTCCCCCATTTCTATACCACATGTGTTGTCCATGAAAATCCTGATGGTTCTTGGATTCCACATGTGGAAAATGCCTCTAGAGCCTGAATGAGTGCCTCCACCTCTTTCATACGGATGTGTTATTCTTTTGTTTGCAAGTCCACTAACCCTGGACTGCTTAAGAGACTGTCCAAGCACCCCAAGCTAGATCTAATGCTTCTGTGTGAAGTACCCGAGTGGGAACAGTTGGACTGTATGGTAGACCTGGATTCATCTGGACCTAAGACATCCGTCATTGTGACTCTTTTCAGAAAAGTCAGACATGGAATCTGAGTATCCAATGGATGACAGTGTTGAGACCAGATTGATTTTAGGTACTGATGGATTTTTCTCATGTGAGGTTTGACAGAGGGAACCATGGTAGCTGCCGTGTACATCCAAAACAAAGAAAATCCAGCAGTAAAGGTGGAAACCCACAATTTAATACATGAAATAAAAATAAAAAATCACATAACAAGGTAGAGGGTAGTAAGCCCAACTACCTGCCCCAAACCAGTTTTGGCTGTAATAGCCTTCTTCAGTGAGTAAACATAAGCCAACAAAAATCCACTCATGTATATATAGTGCTACATACAACAAGTCATTGGTGCATTCATAACTGGTCATTAAGCCCAGGTGGGAACAAAGCCCCTAACTTAATAATCCATTTGCGTTCCTTAAAAGTAAGTATATCATGCCATCCTGATTTGTCCCTACATTTACCTACAATACAATCTATAACAGTAAAATAAAAAGATGCAGTATTGTGTTTACACACATATTTGTACAAAGCATTATTATGACGTTTAATCCTAATATCACTAAGGTGCTCCCCAATCCTGAGATGAAAAGGTCTAGAAGTTTATCCCACATAGAATGAGGAGCATGAACAAGTGACTAAATAGACAAGCCACTCTGCGCTGCAGTTAGCCCAAAAATTAATGTTGAATACTACTGATGTGTTGCGACTACCGAATTCCCTCATTTTCTGAACCCTATTGCAATGAGTACAATGACCACATGGCATGCAGCCCATCAATAGGCCACCTGTGAGTGTGTGTTGAGTGGGAAGAATAGAACTAGGTCCCACCTTCTTATAGTGGTTAAAGAGAGAACCCAATGTACATCCTCTCCTAAATGAAAAAGAGCATCTATCACCTAAAAAAGGGTGTAATCTCTCCTCGGCCATAAGAATGTTCCAATGTCTGTTAATTATATTAATAAACCCCCGTGTGTTACGTCCATATGTGGTCACCAGACGAACCAAAGGACTGGAAAAATCTCTTGGTTTGTCCTTGTATTGTAACAATTTAGTTCTGTCCTGAGTGGAAGCCCAGTGATAAGCAGTGCTGATTGTACCAGAAGGGTAACTTCTCTCACGAAAACGATGTATCAAATCATCTCTAGTATCTTCAAATGTTTGCTGTCTTGAACAAATCCTTTTAATTCTGAGGAATTGTGATTTGGGGATATTCCGGATGATATGTCGGGGGTGGAAGCTAGTGGCATGCAAAAGTGAGTTATACTCAGGGAATTTCCTGAAAACCAGTGTGGCTAAGGTATCATCAGGATTCCTGCTAACCTCAACGTCAAGGAAAACAATTTTCAATTTATGAAAATTCAGTTTAAACTCAATTCCCCATTTATTATCATTAAGATAGCCAATAAACTCATGTAAGTATGTTTCATCCGACCTCCACACCACCCAACAATCATCCAGATATCGCCTCCAAATATCTAATTCATCAATATATAAATTATGACTAGAGTCATAAATGATAACCTCCTCAATGTAGGCCATGAATAGGTCAGCATAAATGGGTGCAAACGAGGCACCCATTGCTGTACCTTTGACCTGCCAAAAACATTGGACCTGGAAGTAGAATACATTACTCATAAGAACATATTCAGTCAGGCATACTAAAAAAGTATTAAAGCCTGGTTGGTATAAACCAGATCTTCCCAACCAAAAATCCAAAGCCTGCAAACCTGCCCAGTGGGGAATGTTTGTATAGAGAGAGGTTACATCCAAGGTACACATCAGCCAATGAGGCTCCAATTGCACGTCAGATATAATATCCAAAGACTGAGTTGTATCCTGAATTCTGGCCCATACCATAAATAGTAGTGGTTTAAGATAATGTGTTAAATATTCAGAAAGTGGTTCTGTGATGGATCCTCACCCTGATGCTATTGGTCTTCTAGGGGGACATCTAGCGTCCTTATGTATTTTAGGTAGTAAGTAAAAATACTGTTTATTCGGGGATCAAACCAGCAACTGGTGTCTAAAAGACTCAGTAATGATGCCCTCTTCCTTGGCTTGTGTCAAAAAAGTATCAATTTTGGTCTTAAAATGACTGTTTGAATCCAATGGCATAGCCATATAATACTCGTTATCACCCAGTTGTCTTAATGCTTCTTCATTGTAATTGACCCAATCTTGAATCACTATCACACCACCTTTATCTGCTGGTACAATAACAATTTCCTTGTTATTCTTACGATCCTCTATGCATTGTGCCTCCTCCTTGGAAAGATTGTTATAAGATTCCTGAAAATCCCTGAGGTTACAATATAAATCCTTTAGGACATTGGCCTGAAAAATGGATACTATATGTGACATAGGTGGAGTAAAAGTAGATCTTTTAAATCTAAATTCTGGAACTTCCTGAGTGGTATCATTTTCAAAAAACAATTTAAGATTAAGTAAACAACAGAAATTTACCACATCCTGTGCTAGACTATATTCTGGAACAAAAAAGCCGGGGACAAATTTAAGGCCTTTGTTTAAAACTTTAATTTGTAAATCGGAGAGGTGTACAGAGGAAATGTTGTGTACATTCATATAGTCAGCTAATGTTCGATCATCAGTTGTAACAGACCCTCCAAACCCTCCACCGATTTGGCATTTTTTGTGCTTCCTCCCCCCTCGTCTGTACCTGAACTCATAGGGTGTGACAAACTCCTTCTTTTGGGATCAGGTGAGGCATCTGTATGGTTACTCTCCCCTTCAGTATTAGAGAAAGTCTCATCCCCTGATGTGTAACTCAATGACTCTGAGCTTCGCTTCAGAATAGGTTTGGGTCTTTTTCTCTTGGGGGCTAAAGGTTTATTACTCGGGAGCCTAAAAGTGACATTCCTAGGCATATCAAATAGTTTGCCTCTTTCATAATCTCCCACGTCCCTTTGAAACTTTTTCAATTTTTTATCCTTTAATACCTGTTCAAGCTTGAGTAACTCTGTGGTTAACTGATTAACCCGAGGGGTAAAAGACCCACTTGACTCAAATTTATTAACCTCCATACAAAGTGTTTCCACCTCCTGAATCCCTTGTTAGACAGCCCATTCATAAAAGCCAGCTATAGCATCCACAAATCCCAAGGATGCAGATTGTTGAATCTGCGTCCACTCATCAGTTAACTGTTCATCAATATTATGTACCAGAGGCTGTACCTTCACCCTCAAACCTCATGGTGTGATCTTTTTGAGTTGATAAGCCTTGAACAGGCGTAAATGCCAAACGTTGGTCCAAAGACCCTTCATGCTTTTACCCAACTTAAAAAACATGGTTTCACATTGTTTGTCCGGGTCCTGAATCACCCCCGTAGATTGATTATCCATATCAGATAAACCTAAACCAAAAATGGCCAAATCATTCATGTCAGAGGCCAAGCCTTTGATAAGTAGAGTCAAAGCCATGTTGCAAATATATATATATATATAATAAAAAATAATAATGAACAATACTAATGGACTAGTCAACTGTGCCCACAACAGTAATGAGACAAAAATCCCCAATCAAAGACCAGCTGTTTAGAGAAATAAGTATATAGAGCTTAGACACAAAAATAGGTCCAACATAGTATTTGTATTCTGTCAATTCCACAGGATATAAAAGTGTTCAAATTGTTTTCATTGGTATATATACTTTCTTGAGGCATAAATAGACCCCAAAGCTGAGCCTGATCCCTATAAGCCCCAATGATACAATGACTAGCCCTTGTGATATAACATGAATAAAATATAGAAATCACAATGACGCGTATCACAATGGGTAAAAATTCCAACACAGACCAAAACCACCATACAGGTGGAATGTTGAGTGATGTAAAATATCAACCCCAACATATATAATGTCCTAAAGACCAAAAAATAGGGGGTACCTCCCCATAAATAACAGTGATACAATAGCTAGCCCCTGTGGTAATGTGGGATTTATAAAATTTCCCTAAGAAAAACCACACTGCTGCACATCACCGTAATCAGAAATAAGTAAGCGCAAAATTGACCCAATAAGAGCAGTCCAAAAGGTCCACTAAATGAAACTACCACACTCAAATACAATGACCATATTCATATGATGGACCCAAAAGTAGTGTCAATGCTTAATCAACCAATAAACGGTATGTATTGCCCCAGTTATATTATCTGTGCAAACTCTTGTAGGCAAAATGACAGTCCCTATGAATATTCAATAAAACAGAAAAATACAATAAATATATATGATGCAACAAGGCCGACCCAAAACATGAATAGCATATTATTTCAGCACATATAGTAGCTGAATAGTGAAACGATGGGATAATAGAAAACTAGCCCCCAAGAGAAAAAAGAGTCACTGTTCAACCCAAATCGATCCAAAGAAAAAGCCATTCATATAAAATATAATATGAAAAGTAATAGTGTTAATCATTAAAGTAACAACAGATAATGTCTCATTGAATGGCTATGTGACTAAAGATGAAATCCCAAAGTCAAAGCTAGCTAGATGCAATATTAACAAAATTTATATATGGAATGGTTACACATCCAGAAAATAACCTTTATGCCACCTATAGGCTAGCTTGATATATGACATATCAAAATCCCAGGATCAGGTTCCAACGAAAAGTAAAGTCTATATAAATCCCCAACCAAATAATTGTTGGGTGTGCTGCATTGTATATAAAAAATAATATGGTAACTGGGTCTGTTATAAAGCCACACCATTTACATACAAATTTTCATGAAGAAACAGTAAATAATGAAGCACGCAAACTTCTTCCCCTTTTAACAGCTAAACTATTCACTCAGATAACCATACTAACAGCGGTCAATAATTTGTACCAAAAAATTAAAAAATGTATGTGTGTATAGAAGCTTAATCACAGAACCAAAGTTAGCTAAATTCAAAAGTGAACTGTGAAATACATAATGATACATGAATCATATATCAAGAAAATGGCTTTTGTGCCATCTACAGGTCCGTTTCATACATAGCATGTATAAATCCCAGGAACAAGTTTCAACGGAAAATGGAGTCCATATTAAGCACCACAAAGTTTGTTATTACGAGTCTTTCATTGTATATAGAAAATAATAACCAAGTCCGTTGTGAAGCTGAACAAATTCCCGAAAGATCTTCCATGGAGGAACAGTAGATAGCCAATAACTAAACTTCAGCCCCCTGGCACAGCCAAACTGCTCACTGAAATAACGGTACTGACGCCAACCAAAAATTAATGTCCAAAAAGTCAAACCAGAGTTTCTTTAAATGATGTTGAGTGCCCAAAAACCAAAGTTTGACTATTCAAACCCTTTTCAAAAAATGAACAAGAAGGCCAGTCAGTAAATAAAGTCACATAGTCACCTGAAGTTGCATGTAGGTCATCCCAAGTCAGGAAACAGCGACAACAAAATAAAAGAACCATCCAAAAAGATGATATAAATATTCTTAAGTGAATCCACAGGGCAAATGGAAAAAAAATCCAACGACCAAAACCACCAATAAATGTAGAATACTCCACTCGCATGGAGGGAAACCACCAGATGCCAACAGCAACAAGGAGGAAGGAAGAACCAAGAATCTGCATGATGCATGTATGGCAGCTGCACGGCTCGTGAGTCAGCACATCCAAAACAAAGAAAAGCCAGCAGTAAAGGTGGAAACCAACAATTTAATACATGAAATAAAAATAAAAAATCAGATAACAAGGTAGAGGGTAGTAAGCCTAACTACCTGTCCCAAACTGGTTTCGGCTGTGATAGCCTTCTCCTTGTTGCTTGTTACTGGGCTTCCACTCAGGACAGGACTAAATTATAACAATACAAGGACAAAGTAAGAGATTTTTCCAATCCTTTGGTTCGTCTGGTGATCACATATGGACATAACACACGGGGATTTATTAATATAATTAACAGACATTGGAACATTCTTATGGCCGAAGAGAGATTACACCCTTTTTTGGGTGATAGATGCTATTTCTCATTTAGGAGAGGACGTACATTGGGTTCCCTCTTTAGCCACTATAAGAGGGTGGGACCTAGTTCTATTGTTCCCACTCAACGCACACTCACAGGTGGCCCATTGATGGGCTGCATGCCATGTGGTCATTGTACTCATTGCAATAGGGTTCAGAAAATGAGGAAATTCGGTAGTCGCAACACATCAGTAGTATTCAACATTAATTTTTGGGCTAACTGCAGCACAGAGTGGGTTGTCTATTTAGTCACTTGTTCATGCTCCTCATTCTATGTGGGACAAACTTCTAGACCTTTTCGTCTCAGGACTGGGGAGCACCTTAGTAATATTAGGAATAAACGTCTTAATAATGCTTTGTACAAACGTGTGCAACCACAATACTGCATCTTTTTATTTTACTGTTATAGATTGTATTGTAGGTAAATGTAGAGACAAATCAGGATGGCATGATATACTCATTTTAAGGAACGCAAATGGATTATTAAGTTAGGGGCTTTGTTCCCACCTGGGCTTAATGACCAATTATGAATGCACCAATGAATTGTTGTATGTAGCACTATATATACAAGTGGATTTTTGTTGGCTCATGTTTACTCACTGAAGAAGGCTATTACAGCCGAAACCAGTTTGGGGCAGGTAGTTGGGCTTACTACCTTCTACCTTGTTATGTGATTTTTTTTATTTTTATTTCATGTATTAAATTGTGGGTTTCCACCTTTACTGCTGGCTTTTCTTTGTTTTGGATGTGCTGACTCATGAGTCATGCAGCTGCCATACGTGCATCACACAGATTCTTGGAGCTGCCGTGTACCCCAGAGCCCTTAGAGTTTCCCATGCAGGACAAGACTGAACAGGAAGGAGGGACTGAAAATACATGGAAGGATTCTGAACTTTCTATTGGGGAGAAAAGCTATCATTAGACAGGTGTCCAGCCTGCAACCCAGAAAGACTACATCCTGGGTATAAATCAAAACAGACTTTTTTAGATTGACAGAGAAATCCAGCCTCTGCAGAAGAGAGACAATATAAATGAGATGTCGTAACAAGTCTTCTTGAAAAGCTGCTTGGATAGGAAGGTCATCTATGTAAAGGAATATTTGTATTGCCCGAGTCCTGCAAAAAGGCAATCCCTGGGGCTGTGGTTAAGCCAAATGGTGAAGCAGAGAAATGAAAGTGTGATTAACAAGCTGAGAACCTGAGGAATTTCCTGGAAGAAGAGTGAATGTGAAGGTAAGCATCCTTCAGATCCAAAGATAACAGAAAAGCTTGGAGAAAGATGAAGGGGAGAAGAGTTTGAAAGGAAAGCATTTTGAAAGATGGTGAAAAATGTGGGTACCAGGAAAAGCCTGGAATAAAATCATTTTCCTAGATTTTGGGAGGATATATATGAAAAGACCTTGCAAAACAGGAGGAATGTACTTGGTTGGAGAGAGGAAATGCTTCTGAAGACTGATATTTCCTTACATGTCATCTTATAGCCCTGTTGAATGATTGATAGAACCCATTTGTTTGAAGTGATTAGCTGGCAAGCTGGAAATGAGAAGGTTAGTCTTTTTGACAGGAGAAGAAGTTGATCAACAGAGGAAGGAGGAGAAAGAAAATAGGCTGATTTGTCTGGAAATTGTGTTTTCCAGGCTTGGAATCTCCTGTAGGCTTGTTCTGAAATCTTTTTTGTCTAGGAATCTTCCTGCATCTGTGAACACATTTTTAGTCACTATGGGAAAAGGAAGTGGGCTCAGCTAGGCAGTTCCTGTAGGTAGGGAATGAAGTAAGAAAAATTTGCTTAAAATATTGTATGATTTTACCTTTCTGTTGCAAAGATTTCAAAAAGTCTGTTGCAACTGATCTAAATATAAAATCCCTGTGAAGAGGGGAGTCTAAAAGCTTTAATATCCTCAGAAGAAACTAGACTGAGAATGAAGCCATGCAAATATCCTGATGACAGATCCGTTAGCAGCCACCATGAATTATTCACTGCATCATAACTGCCCTTCATGGTTTACCTCACTACCTAGGTAGCATGACTCACCCTAGCAATAGTCTGCTTAGTTTCAGAAATCTCAAGGTTAGCCAAAGTCTTACTCAATTCTCCAAGGACAGACAACAGGTGTTTTGTCAGCTGGGTCTGATAACAATACCCTGAAAGCCAAAGTGACAGAAGTGCAAACCTTGTTTTCTTATCTGTTCATGGCCATACTGTTTCTGTCTGAATGTAAAACATTAGCAGCAGGCAAATGTTTTGCAGGCTTGACAGTCGACACAGGAAAAAAACATAAGGACATGCCAAAGAATATTTATAGAGAAATTTTAGATAATCTGACACTTTATAAAACCTATAAGGCCTCCTAGGGGTTGGGGCTGAGAATCAGGAGAGGTAGATTTGGATGCAAATGCATCTAGAAAGGTCTCCAAAGCTGGCGGAACAGGGACTGGCATAGGGGCTGGTACCTCTAATGAGTTATATAACCTGTTCTGCACATCAGAAACGTAATCCAAATTCCCATTCAAAATGCTGCATCATTTTTGTAAAGGTTACCCAAAGAAATTTCTTGTTCAGGAGAATCAGGGGGTAGTGTGTCCTTATCATCAGAAGCCATCTGGACTGGAGAATAAAGATGAGATGAATATGGTAAACAATGTTCATTTGAATCAGATTCTTCCTCCTCAGATTTGTGTTGTCTATTCTGAGAAGGAATAGGAAGACAGAAAGAAGAAAGAAAAGAAGGAGGCTTGAAAGACATAATGGCCTTGTATGGGACCTATGAAAATTTCATCCATTCTTTCTCTTCAGATTTCTGAGAAGAGATGTTGTTTGTCTTTTGTTTTTTTTTTTTTTTTGTTTTTTTTCTTAGGTATTGCTTCTATTTTTACAAAGTACAGTGGTTCAAAACCCTGACAGACCTCAATTAATGATCCATGCACCTCTTCCCTAACTAAGATTTAAGGTATGCCCTCTGGTCCATCTGAAATAATGACCCTTGGTTTCCCTTTCTCAACCGTATTTGTACAAACATTTTCAATGGACATGCAGGGGTAACAGAAGCAGAAGCCTGAGAAATAATCAGGAGTACTTAAGATGTTGGATGGCAAGGGTTTTGCTCATACCTCTCAACTGTACCGAATTCCTTGGTGTTTCCCAGTTTGGGGCTCAAACTAATATGGTGCTACAAATTCACGATTGGCCCCTTTAAATCCTGATTTTGTTTTCATTTTTTTATGCTTATGTGCATAGGATGTGGTATTTCAGATTTAGCAGCCTAGCTGAGTTCATAAATATTCAAAAAGTTTCTGAACTATGAATATACTGTGACAGACTTACAAACTTGTGAACAAACACAATAATATACAAAAGAAAACCAGGAAAAAATCCATGAAACTACTGAGATGGTGTACTGACTGCCACAGTCTAGTAAATGGCTGCAAAAATAAGAATAAATAACCTCTGAGCAATGAGCACTTCCACGAGCCAGAAAAAAATATTTTCCACACACAATAAACATAAACTAAGTGCTTTCATCCCATCCAATTGTAGGCCTTTCATCAGAGTCTAAGTTTATGTATATTTTGTGTGGAAAATAAATTTTCTGGCTCGTGGAAATGCACAGATTTTTATTCTTATTTTTACAGCCGTTTACTACTGTGGCAGTCAATACACCTACCTCCATAGTTTCACAGATTATTTTTTCCTGTTGTTTTGGTTTGTTGTTTTATACTAAAAATATGCCAGAGATGTCACATGCTTTATTTTTTTGTTTTTCAGTAGGAATTGCAAGGTTATCTATCATGCTGTATTAATCATTAGTACTTGCTAAGATAGTGCTTGGGTGAATGAAGTAAGTGTTCATGTGCCTTTAAAACAAAAACTCTATTATGTACATTTGGGAAAATGTCTGCTTTTAACAAGAGTAAGTCTTCTAACTGCCTGGACATTTTCAAACAATGTCCCAAAATGCACAGAGACTCAGCAATGGTCTGCTTGCCTCTCACTGTATTATTGTCTTTATATATTGCTCTGCTGCGAGTTAAGTTTGTGGTCCAAGCATGACATTCAGAGTCAAGTACTGCATATGGGATTTAACTATGTATATAAACAGTTAACCTTCCTACAGACTGGACTTGGTAAACTTTTATGGGCCATGGTTAGGGTCTTACATTCTTACATTTCCCTTAGCTCAGTTTACATACTTGAAAACTGATGACTGCAAATATGTTGAGTCATATGTTTTTAAAATCGCACCATGTCTCGCGCTCCTGTTTCTCAACAAACAGATTTGTTTGTTAAGAGATTCCTACCAAACAGGATACAGGCTATCCAATAACAACAGCCAATCCAGGACTATTGCATTATATACCAATATTTGAAGTTTATTGTTTTTTTTTTTTTTTTTTATCTGGCTTGTTTGTTAGTATGTATTAGAAAGTGAACTTTTATAGACTTCTAGCAATAGTGATGTAGACTCAGGAAGGGTTCTTGCATTTAATTTTCTCCAACAGAGGACATGGTAATTTAAAGGCAACTGTAGTGGAAGTCCTGTGGTGCTTTCCCCGTGTAGAAGATTATGAAGTACTGTCTACCATCGGGTCTGGCTCATCGTTGTTGTCAAAGTATTCTGAGAAAATGTGGTGGCAATTCACAAGGTGACATGATTTGTGTGTACTGTTAGATATGTCTCATGTGCTTCTAGGCCTCTAGGCCATTTTTAAAGAGTAAAAAATCATGCCAGTACATTGCATTTTTCAGTTGCAATTTACCAGAAGACAAATGCATGCATGAGAATAATGTTACAGTAGTAGCTAGCTTCTTGTTTTAGTTGGATGCTGCATTCATAAATCCCACAGAGTGATGTGGCCTTTTTCTAATGTATTCATTCTTGTGGGGTAGAGTCTTCTCATGCTAGTTGCTCGGTTATGGTATCAATGGACTTCCCCCATCTGATGCACTTATTGTGGTGGAAATGTAAATTTGTAGTTTGTGATAGGGTTAAGTAAGCTGCGATGGCATTGGTTATGCATATATTCTAGCTTTCTAGTGTGTGCAATGTTGTAAAATGTGAGCCAAATTATAAAACTAATAGGTTCATAGGTAGGTCCTAGGCTATCAACCCTTGGGACTATATAAGCCTAGCAAAAAGGTTCCCTGGCTTTTGCCAGCCAAGAAAATTATTTTCCTGTGCCCCTGTTGAGCAGAGCCACAGAACTGATCCCCGGGGTGAATTTCCTATTTCCCATCCAATCATCAAGATTTTTCTTAAAGAGGGCTAATGAGGAGCTCTGCTTGACATTAATTGGTAGTCTGTTCCAGAGCATGGGAAGTCTCTGGGACAGGAATCTATCCCTCCAGCATGTTCTGTTTATTGTGGTGACAAGGTTTAGGTCCCTGGAGCGTGTGGCTCGGAGAGATTGGGATTTCTTTAAGTGCAGCATGTCCAACAGCTCTGGGTTTGACATAGCTTTGTATGTTAGGCAAAGATCGCCTCTGAGTAGGTGATATGCAACTGAGTAGAGCTGAAGTTTTTTGAGACAGTCTGCATATGGCATCTGTTTGAGACTGGTAATCCTCTTAGTGAGGTATTTCTGTGGCCTTTCCAATTGTTGTAGATATCTTGCAAGGTACATGCAAATGGGGCATTGTACTCTATAATGGGTCTGATGAGGGATGAGTAGAGAGGCACAATGACCTCCTTTTTTCTGGAGGAGAAACCCTTTGTGATGAGGTGTGCCATATAGAAAGATTTCCTGACTACTGTGGTGATGTGATTATCAAAGGAGAGACTACTATCCACCTGTGTCCCAAGATCTCTTATCACACTTTTGGTAGCCTATATGGTCATGGGTAAAATGTTTTTCCCAAAGGGAATGACAATGCACTTCTTGGCATTGAGCTTAAGGCCATGACTTTGACACCAAGCATCAGTCTCAGTGAGGCCCCTTTGTAGAATCTCCACATCATTAGGCAATTCTATAACTGCTCCTAGTTTGCAGTCATCTGAGAACTTCATTAGCCAAAGACCTACTGTGTTAGCCTGGACTTCTGAGAAATAGATGCCAAACAGGAGAGGACCCAGGACTGAATCCCGTGGTGCTCCACTTGTCACTGGTCTGAAGTCGAATTTGGAGTCAGCTACTTTCACTGTGTGGGTTCCGTCAGTGAGCCAGTTGGCCACCCATCTTGTGACATAGGGATTTATGCCCAGTTTAATGAGTTTATCTATAATTTCAGAGTGAGGGATGCTGTTGAAAGCCTTGGCGAGGTCAAGATAGGCTGTGTGCACCACCTTACCCTCGTCCACGGCTCTGGTGACTGCTTCAAAGACGTCAATCAGGTTTAGGAGACATGATCTACATTTTACAAACCCAAACTGAGTGGGGTCCAGAGTTACCTTGGCGAGATAACCCATTAGTACTGGAATACTACAATAGTGATCTAAGAAAAGACACACATAGTAGGAGTCCCCTAGCACTCTGTAGATGTGTTAAGACACAACTTTTTAAGCTTTTCACTGGCAGCTCTGAAAAGTCATAATTTATGTGTGGGACTCCATGGTTGCTGCCAAGTGTATTAGGAGCTAACAAAAGTCTTAAGTGGCAAGAGGGGCTTGGTGCCCAGGAGAAGTTCCAGTGGGGAAGATGCTACTACTGTGATAAATGGGAAAATGAGAGGCTTCAGCGAATCACCCACTAATTCCTTCACTACTGGCATAGAAAAGGAGAGTTTAGAATATGGTGAGTTTCTTCTACTTGAAGATTGCATGCTAGATGATCTGTAGATCCCGAATAATTCATGGGATCATTTGTATCTTAACATTAATTTGAACATCTTAAAGACATTAGCCTTTTTATGAGAGCAACAAACTGTGCTTCTCTTGTCTTCCAGAAGAAACTTAGAAGTATATGAGAAGACAAATGTTGCTCTTTGACCTGGAGAGCCAAATGTTTTGTGGAAAGGAGAAAACTTCTCCAGAGCTTTCCTCAAGCAAAACATTTTTGTGCCGTTGAACCTATCATGGAACAAGCACCTTAAAGTCTCATACTTTAGGCCTACATAGTACAGACTGTATGGAAGGCATCATGGGTGAGTTTTATCTGCCTTACCAGCCATATCTACTTTGGAATAAGTGCTAGGAGATTACTGAATATGGACCTACTCTTACTAGGTTTAATCCTTAAGCTTTGGCAGTGAAATTCAAAAAATGCTGCAGAGCGATTCAGGTACAATCCGATTCCACATGCATTACCAGCGTACGCCGGAGCTGCGCAGCTCTCAGCGCATGTATGCTAATCACCCCATGACCAGTAGTGCAGCAAGCAAATGAAGGTACATAGTGATTCATGAAGTGGTGCAGGTGTAGCACAGGCATACAGAAATGTAAACCAAAAAAAAAAAAAACGGTTTACATTTTTTTCAAACAGAACGTCGGAGCCATGAAAGCAGACCAAACTTACGTATTACAAAGTTAATATATGCCAATGGCTAAATATACAGCCAATGGCATAAAAAAAACATGCACAACACATAAAAAATAACATTTAATGTCATGGCCACACTAATTCTGATTCCACATGCACTACCAGCGTACGCCAGAGCTGCGCAGCTCTCGGCGCATGTATGCTAATCACCCCATGACCAGTAGTGCAGCATGCAAATGAAGGCACATAGCGATTCATGAAGTGGTGCAGGCGTAGCACAAGCATACAGAAATGTAAACCAAAAAAACGGTTTACATTTTTTCAAACAGAACATCGGAGCCATGAAAGTGGACCAAACTTATGTATTATAAAGTTAACATATGCCAATGGCTAAATATACAGCCAATGGCATAAAAAACATGCACAACACATAAAAAATAACATTTAATGTCATGGCCACACTAAAGCAAAGTACAACCTCAGGGCATGTGTGCGGAAATGGGAACACAAGGAAAATATATATAGATGTCATAAAATTGCAATGCAACACAAATCATGATTTAGCCATAATAGTCAATGGGTAAATGGCTGCATGCGGCGCGCACCACAGCCGAAACAGGAAGGTTACGGGAAGACAATAAGGAAATGCCGCAGTAGGGTAATTGGAGTACAACTGAGTAATTAACATCTATTAACTCACAGAGGGCCATTGACGGTAGCTAACAAGGCTGCTAGCAGCAACCTGCAGACCAGGAAAGGGGAGGTGCCGGATTGCAAAGAAAAGAGAACTGTCACAGCAGAGCAAAGCAAACCTGCAGTAGATCGGCTATAGAACACATTTTGCAACACAATCCTGAGTTGTGAAAGTACAAAACAAGAAAGCAGGCTGCTGGATGCATGCCTGACAATAGGAGGGGAATCGGTTTGAAAAGTGAAGGCAAGGGCAAGAGGTGATCCATGGCAGCCAAATGTAATTCAACACCAAAGGCACCAAAATAGCAGTACCTGCGGTAAAACACATAAGTAAGATACCCTGCAGTTGGATTGTACATACACACCCTATGACATCATCAGCTTCCAAAGCACAATAGTATAAAGTGTGAAGGCACCTCAAACACACTCGTGTATTCCCAAACACTGCACCATCAGTGTAAACAGACAGGGAACTTTTACAATGTACATGTTGGGAGCTGCCATAGCTGTGATTCATCAGCATGAGTTGGAGACTGAAGGTGGTGTGGAGGATGATGCTGACAACCATCTCAGGCACTGGAGGAGGAGAAGAGTGTTCAGACCAAGGGTAACCTACCAGGGGCTAGATGATCTGGAGATAGTAGAGTGTTACAGGGTGGACAGGGACATCACACAGAAAATCGTTGAGCTGTGCCGGCCATGCCTCAGAGCCAGAAACAACAGAGGGGAACCCATCCCAGTGGACACGAAGGTATGTGTAAGCTTGAGAATACTAGCCACAGTCAAAGGCCAACTGGAGATATCATGGGGATCTCACAGGCATCAGCATCCAGGGTACTCCATCATTTCCTGGATGCCATGTTACCACATGCCAAAGAGCATATATAATTCCCCCAAACTCAGGAGGAGTTGGCCAGCAATATGCGCCTCTTCCACCATGTGGCAGATTACCCGGAGGTACTGGGTGCAATAGAATACATGCACATACATATCAAGTCACCACCCGGTGAGCATGGTAGGCACTACATAAACCACAAGGGATACCACTCTATCAACTGCCAGGTCATGTGCAATGCCCAGAGCATTATCATGGATGTGTGTGCTGGCAGCCCTGGAATTTACCACGACTCCCACATCTGACATGCCTCACAGCTGTACCAGGTATTTGTCAGGGGGGACATCCCATATGGCCAGCTTGTGGGGGATGCTGGCTATGCACTGGAGCCATGGATGATGACTCCCATCAGAAATGTGCACACACCCATGCAAGAACGCCATAATGAGGAACACGCACAAACCAGAATCATCATAGAGCGTGTGTTTGGGATGCTGAAATCACAGTTCCGTTCTTGGACATATCTAGTGGAGCCTTGCAGTACTCTCCAGGCAAGTGTGCCCACATCTTCATAGTATGTGCCATGCTACATAATATGATCCTGCGGAAACAGCTGCAGCAGGGACATAATGGTGAAGGCCATCACAGCCCACCACAATTGCCAAGGGCACCACAGGCACAGAGGGATTCAGACCACAAACACCCTGTGCCAGCCCCAGTAGGCAGACGGAGGCATGCCCAGTATGCCCATGCCTTGGCAAAGAGGGAACGTATAGCACATACACTGAGAGTGTAGGCCCCTATGGACTGACACACTTCTCCACCTGCACACACAGTAAAAGGGATGGCACACACACACGACCACCTGTAAATTGCCATGTATAGGTGGTCTACTGTGTGCATCCTATATAGGCAGCCCTCAACTATTGCACACACAACTGTTATTGGCACAAGGTAAGTCAATACCTGAACAGTAAATTAAGCGAACAGCATGTGTTGATGCTGTATGTATAGGTTCCTGGGTACATTGGTAGGTACATGCCTAATTGTCAGAGGCCATTCATAAGCCTAGCCAAAATATGTCTGCTGTCGCCACCCCATTGATTAACTAACTGTCCCTCTGTGGAGCAGAGCCAATTGCGGGATCCATGGGGTGTAATCACTGTTCCCCACCCACTCTGCAAGGATTCCCTGGTGTGTTAATGAGTGGCTCCATATAATGTAATCAGGGATGTAGTTCCAAAGCATGGGGAGTACCCATGACAGGTATCTGTCACCCCAGCATTCTCCAGTTATGGTTGTGGAAAGGTGTAGCACATTACAGTGTGTGGCTCACTGTGACATGGATTCCCATAGCTGGAGCACATCCATTAAGCATCACTTGGACATACCATTAATAGGTATCATCCATATGTAAACTAACTGAGTTACACATTTGTTTGCAGTATGGAGGAACAGCCATAGTACAGTCTACATATTAAACACCATAGCACTTGTACATATCCCAGATGCCTCAGTGGAAAAGCCACTGACTGTCTCGTGCATGGTTCCAGTTCCACAACCTGTAAGGGCTGTTATGTAATTCTGATGTCCCGAATAATGGATGTTGGATGCAGGTCATTAGAGCACGTTTAAGCACATGTTAGTGGGTTTTAGTGCCGGTAAGCGTTGTTTAAACATGACTACATGGATCTGCACAACACAGGTCTAACCTTTGCTGAATATTGTGCAGATCACGGGCAAAGCTGCCCAGAACCACTGAAATGTGCACTATTTACCCTTGTACTAATAGCACCTGCTCTGAGAGGTAAAACGACCACTGCCAGGAGTAGAACACACAACCATGTACACAATCTTCACAATAACCTACCACTAAGCTACCTGAGATGTACCAACGGCAGGTGTGTATTATGACAGGTTAAAACACAAAAGGGCGGAGTTCAGGAAATAGTATACACCGCCATGTACCCAACGAAAGGTGTTTTCTCTCTCTCTCTCTCTATCTCACTATATATATATATATATATATATATATATATATATATATATATATATAAAATATATAGAGAGAAAGGGTGATAGAGAGATTTATGTCGATATATATGGATATACATATATATGCAAATATATAGATAGGTTAACAACATCTACACAACCATGGAGGTACATATAAATAGGATACTACCAAATACTGAATGCTTTACATACTGACGCGCGTAATCATGAGGCTTAAAGACTGAAAGACCACAGTACCGGAACACCAGAACCGCGAGTACTATTATCACGATGTTAAGGGACATTTAGTTAGTGCTTCTGGTGCTGCGGTTCAGGTAGGTACCGTGTGTAATTGTGTTTCTGATTGCTGTAGTCTGTGTAAGTGTGTGTTCTGAGTGTGGTGTGTGTTTCCGGGGGACTGTAATGTGTGTGTGTGGGTTTGCTTCATGTGTCTGTTTGTGCTATCTCGGAGGTAGATTATTAAAGTAGGTGTGGTGTGGGAGGCGCAGCCACCCACATGGGGTGTGTATGGGGGTATGGCCACCTGGCCATACGTAGTGTAGGATGGTTTGTTTGGATGTGATAAGTAGCAGTGTGTGTGTGTGTGTGTGTGTGTGTGTGTGTGTGTGTGTGTGTGTGTGTGTGTGTGTGTGTGTGTGTTCTGTGTTTGTGTTAGTTCCAGGAGTTTGACTGTCACGAGTTTGAGTGTTCGGTATTGTGGGGTTTGGGAGTCTGGGAACGGTAATGTGGTCGTTGGAAGTCTGTGCATTCCTGAATCCGTGGGTATGCCATATACAGCACTTGAAGTCTTCACATATGTGCATAACATGGACCATAGCAATCACACATTCCGCCACGACCGAACGTTATGAGCAAAGGATATGAAGAGTATATATGTCTGTACACTATTACAAATATGTGCTATGGACATGAGCCAAAGATAAGGTTACCACCTGTCCCACCTTGCGAGGGGCAGTCCCTCTATGTGCGGTAGTGTCCTGACCAAAATGAGTACAAATACTAATGTCCTACAATCTCGAGACATTTGGCATGTTCCATATTTAATGTAATTGTTGCATAAAATAGTCATCTGTATCTAAAATACCTACATGTAACAAGAAACAGGATAAGCAAGTAAACCACTACAAGAATATAAGCTTTTATATAGGCATATATGTAAAGCTCTATACTTTGTACTGACCGTGGGTATGTGTCGGGCTCTGAAATCTGATGTGTGTGCTGCAAATGTCCCACTATGGCCATTTGAAAAGGTGGCAACCCAAGCCAAAGAGGTTCAGTCACCTACACAACTCCAATGAGTGCAAATATCTGTGACAGAAATACACAAGACAGCTTTCATGTAGCAACATTTCATTACATACTGATGTATTTCTGAAGGGATTGAAGGACCAACATCACCTGCATGCTATACAGGAACCAATTAACAATGGCTTAATGAATGTCTGCAATTACCATAGTATTAGTCTACTAAAGGATAGGTCTTCAAATAGGGAAGGAGCCCTCACACACATATCGAATATGTATAAATGTAGTTCCTACATACCTGCATCTGCTATGTACACCCAACTACATCTCCCCCAGACCCGAAACAATTGCAATACAGACTGTAATAACATCACAAACATCCATTCACTCTACGACATCTGCAGAAGCCTTAACATACCTTGTCAGAGACATACTATAATGGTCCTATGTGAAATCGTTGCTGTTGTACAATGGAACAGACGCCAATGTTACAGGGTTTGGTTGCAATAATCCCGTATCAGATGGCTGATATAACAGCTAGATTCACATGTAGAACTACATCCTCTAGCCATTATACATCCACGGGGGCCATGAAGTTAATATATCTCTGTGTGTCTCCATATAGCTGTTGCAATTCATCACAAACAACACATCCAGGCCGTCTTCCTCGAAGGTAGGGCAAAGGGACAATGCCCAAGTGGAGTATTCAATTATACCCCACTGTTGCCATGTTATTGGCTAAGGGAGTAGCTGCACAGCTGATGTGCATGTAATCATCTACTCCAGAACACCAATTGGTGGCAGGATACCACATGTTACTGATATCTAAGTATAAAAGAATGGCTTGTCATGCATTCAAACAGTATGTACATACCAGAAAAACGTTACAACAGAAAACAAATAGGACTTATATTACCATCAACTCGGGATACTAATAAGGTATGTAGAACACTCAGTTTGTTAGTGTATGAAGTACCTGTTCTGTATTAATTAAATATAGTGGGAAAAGGTATTATGTAGTGATGTATTGTTGAGCACAGTAACGCCACAAGGTAAACACCTCATACACCACAAGGGATGCTATATAAGGACTTTAAACACAACAATTCCATTCCAGCCACTGTCAGTGGCAGAGTTTGTCCAACAAGTACGTGCCATAACAGGGGATAGTATATGTTGATATACTGTAACAGTAGGCATATGTATGGGTGTATAACTGAGAATAACATGTCTAAGGTGGTCCTGCTGTGCAATTATGATTTGCATTGTGGGATATTGTGGTAAAAATGTGAAATGTGCAGTATTGTAGGTAGATATGTCTAACCTTTTACATAGCATTACTGTTATGTTATGCAAACATCAGGTATGTCTATTGGCATGTACAATACCAGGATACATATGACTTGTAGTCACCAGACAGTGTATCAGCATCATAGCTAATTGAAATGGAATAGCTAGTCAATTATCCATGGACAAAGGACATGTAATAGATTCATAGGTTCATAGTTAGGTACTATGCTGTCTGGCCAAGGCCATTCATAAGCCTAACTACAGTATTTTCACTTGCGGCACCTCCCTAGGTTAGTGTCCTGTTCCTGTGAACAGCAGAGCCATTCGTTTCCTGCACCTCTGTACAGCAGAGCCACTGCAGTGATCCCTGGTGTACATGTCTGTCTCCCATCCACCCATCGAGGTATCTCTTGAAGAGTGCTAGTGAGGGTCCCTGCCTGATGTACATAGGAATAATGTTCCAAAGCATGGTGAGTGTCCGGGTCAGGAATGTATCCCTCC
This sequence comes from Protopterus annectens, assembly GCF_019279795.1. Lineage (NCBI taxonomy): Eukaryota > Metazoa > Chordata > Ceratodontiformes > Protopteridae > Protopterus > Protopterus annectens. The sequence goes on along the minus strand of NC_056739.1, from coordinate 380,322,260 downwards.
AGCACGTCCTAGTCATCGTTGCATTTGGGTACATATCCCAGAGCATGTAGCTCTCAGTGGCTTTTGCTTATGTGGAGCATATCCATCAATATTGTTTTGGACATGGGCCTTGTATGTTCAGCAGAGATCACCTCTGAGTAAGTGGTATGCAAACGAGTACAGTTGGGGTTTCTGTACTTGGGCTGCATACGTCATCCTTCGGAGGTCAGTATTCCTCTTGGTGTGGTAATGTTGTGGCATTTAAAGCCGTTGCTGTTGTCTTGTAAGGTACATCCCAAATGGGGTGTTGTATCCTTTAATGTGTTTCATAAGTTATGAGTAGAGAGGCACAATGGCTGCCTTTGTTCTGGCTACAAACCCATTAGAGACTAGGGTGGCCATGTAGAAGGATATCCACTCCACCTTGGCAATATGGCTGTCAAAGGAGTGAATGCTATCTACTTGGGTTCTAAGATCCCTTATTATGTCTTATGTATGTAGGGGACTATCCCCTATGTGATAGTCCGCAGGTGATTGCTCTAATCCAAAGGGGATGTCTATGCACCTTGTGGCATGCAGCTTGAGGCCATGTTATTGACACCAGGTATCCGTCCCAGTGACACCCTTACGGAGGGTGTCTGTATCAGCTGCGGAATCAATCATGGCCCCTAGTTGGCAGCTGTCTGCAAACCTATTCAGGTTAAGTCCTCTTGTGCTAGCCTGTATTCAGAGAAGCATATACCGAACATGAGGGGCCCTATGACCGAGAACTGGGGGATGCCAATTGTAACTGATTTACAGTAGAAACTAGGGTATGCTACCTTCACTGTGTGGGTTCTGTCTGTGAGCCACTTTGCATAACATCTCGTGACGTAGGGGTTAATATGCAGGTGGATGTGTATATTGACAATACCAGAATGGGGAACAGTGTTGAAAGCCTTTGAGAGGTCAAGGCAGGTTGTGTGGACCTCCTTACCCTCATCTACTGCTTTGGTAACTATCTCAAAGGACTCCATTAGATTTAGGAGGCATGATCTGGCCCTAACAAATCCAAACTGGGTAGGATCAAAGGTTTGGAGGCCACCAATGTCTCTGTCAATGAGATCCATGATGATGTGCTCCATAGCCTTGCAGAACAGTCTAGTCAGGCATATAGGGCAATAGTTCCCCTGGTCCATTGTGGCGCCACCTTTGTGGAGTGTGATAACTGTTGCTGTGCACCATTCAGTGGCCACAATGCCTGATGCAAGGCTATTAGTGAATATAGTGCCCAAGTGGGGAGCCATTTTGTTCTGAAGTTTGTGGAAATCGCAGCATGGGATGTTGTACGATCACATGGATGCTGTGTTCCTGGCTTTAGAGAGTGCAGCTTTGAACTGCGTAGTTGTGATCACAGGGACTCTGCATTGTTCCTGTATAGATATGGGCTCTTTAGGGTGTGAGAGGGGTGTAAAGTTAGCACTGAACCTATCTGCCAGGATGTTGCCAATATCAGTCAGTTCTGTAATGTTCATGCCTTACTGCTGTATGTCAGAGCAGATGTGGGTATCGCCATCGAGAGTAGTGACATACCTCTAGAATGCTTTGTGGTAGTCCTTGGAATTAGTCGCAGTTATGTTTATGTAGCTAGCTTTGGAGGATGTGATAAGGGATCTCAGACTCTTACTGAGGCTGACCAGGGAGCTCCTCCACTCATGGAATTGTACTCTACTTTGCAACAGTCTCGTCCTTCTGTTGTACATTATGTCCATGGCAGTGGACTACCAGAGTGGTGTCCGTTTTCTGGTGGGTACCATCATGGTTCTGTTTGGGATAGCATGATCCATGCAGTCATGGAAGTGCTAATTAAGTGCAGTTGTGTATTATTCAGCGGTTGTAAATGTACTGTCAATCTGCGTGGGTGTCATGACATTTACTACTGCTGTCATAAGAAGCCTGAAGTTGGCTTTGTAGAAATATTGTACTGTGTTTTCCATAAAGGGTGTGGTGCTGGGATGTGGATAACAAGGGTGATTAGTGTACGTTCGGATCTGACCAATGAGGAGATAACCCCAGGTGTGGAACACCAGTCACACATGTTGGTAATGACCAGGTCTAGGATATTGTTGGCACTGGTGGTGGTGTGGATAGGTTGATTCAGGTGATTGGAGGTTATGAATCCCAGAAAGCGTTGGCCTAATTTGTTGGTACATGAGTATGTATCCCAGTTAATAGTGGGGTAGTGTCAGTTGCACATCGGTAGTGTCTGTTTGAACCCTACTTTACAGTACACCAAGAAGTGAGGACCATTAACCATGGGGTATGGTGTGGGATCTGTAGCAGTTATGGCCAGAGTTAGTTGCACTTGGATTACCTCGGATGCATTGTGCTAAGCAACCAGCCTGGAGGTGTGGATATCCTTACGAAATATGGACACACCTCCACCGTGGGGTTCCGGTCCTAGTTACATGACTGAAAGGTGTGGTATGAGTAATAGCCTAGTAATGCAGGGGTGCTCTCAGGAGCCTAGAAGCAGGTCCCAGTCATTGCACAGATATCGAAGTGGTCCATTACAAGGAGTGGCTCTGGTGAGTGGTTTGAGATGAAGACGTCAAGCATTGAGTAGCATTACCCTCAGGTTGTGCTTGCCTGTTCCTGTTATGGTGGTGAATATGTTATTTAAACCATGCCTAAAACAGGCACTATAGGAGCAGCGAGAGCCTTAGCCATTATCCGGAATCCCAGGGCCAACAGGTGCAGGCTATCTCTGCCAAAGCATCGTGTTCTGTCGACCATGTCATCTAAAGCAGACAGATACTGGTTACCCTTGGAATGACACCAGAAGCATAGCCAATTGTTGAAGTAAATCATTTTGTCCTTGTACTGCATTATCTCTGGACAATGGCAGAATGCTACTCAGGGCTAGGGTGATACCTGCCTGGGCTACAAGATCGGAGAGCTATTGCATGTCTCTTTACATGTAGTCCAGGAAAGTACATCTCAGGGCATTCACACTAACATGGAGAATGACACAGTCATATTGTACCTGTTGAGGAGTGAACTGAGTGCATAGGTTATGTTGTGGATCCTGTTACCCGACAGCCAGCTGACAGTAACTATCACCTTGTGTAGCCTGCTGAGTGGGACATCAGTGTGACCACCTATAGAGTCACCTATGACTAGTGTGTTGGGTACGTTATATCGCCCTATTGGCTTTGGTTGATGGGCACACTGACTCTGTGGGCTATAAGTAACTGGTGTTGTGTTGGGGGATGGGGGCTGCCTGTGTTTCTGCTTTGGAGTTCTCTGTTGCCTAGACAGATAAGTATTGAGAGGCTCCGGAAATATTGTAGTCTTACTATTTGTGGCCTGTGGTGGTGGAGATCTAGTGAGACTATGTGATGAGTGTGGTGTGGTGCAAACGTTTAACATCCCCACATGATTGTCAGGTTCAGTCTGGGTTGGAGAGAGCTTTACCTCCAGCATGGCTAGATATGTGCATCTCCCACAGGTTGTAGTGTTGTATGTTAGGAGGGGATTATTGACTGTGTACATGAGACAATTTCTATAGTGCCTCATGAGGCCCATATTCATCATATAGACAGGCGATAACACTGGGAATTGACACTTGGACATGCCTGAATATTTAACTATTTCCCACTAGATATGTGAGGAAAGTGTGTACAAGAGCTGTTTTACTCTAAGCAAGCGGGAAATGTAAGTACAAACAGTGTTTACCTGTAGATAATGAGGAGGATTGAGTGCTATAGTAATTAGTAGCTCATGAAGTGCTTACATGTTCTGAACAAGTGCTGAGCATGAATAAGCAATACAGATAGGGTGTTGGATAACATAAACACACTGCCCCCCCCAACAGGTACACAATCACATATCCATGAACACTACAGAGCCCCTGTAACCATAACTATGATGGTACAAGGTGCTCTCAGGCTGCATGGGACCTGTTCACATCCCTGGTTGTATCATACACATATGGCAAAACAGTTTGCTCTACACATACACATCATGTAAAATATAGCTTCATGTCAGTCTGTGAAAACACTGAATGGTGCACACCAACAGCTATCACAACCCACAAAGTGGAGACACCACTCATAATGGGAGACACTGCACTACTACCCTGCTGAGTCTGGTCTGAAAGTCCATGAACCTTAATCAACGTATATGTTGTTAGCAGTACAGATGTAGATGACAGTACGGATGATTTCACACTGCATATCATACCTGTGACAGGTCATAGGACATCATCACCCATACTGTGTTCCACCTACACTCAGTATATTAGATGTACCTTTGTATGTCACAGGCGTGTTCTTCCAGTGGACTGTTGACAGAACCAACACTACAAAAGGTGTCTGAGTAATATGTGTAAATCACACCAGTGGCAGCTACAGTAAAACAGGGTTAATTCATTGTACTCCCCCTCATTGTAGCCCATACCACACAGACAAATGGGAGGCATCTGTCTATGTAAGTATGTGAATAGATATGACCTAGGAGCAATAGCTGACTCAGTGTTGTGGACAACATACAGAAGGGGCTTTGTGGGTGAGGTGTGTGACATATGTGCACAATCTGACAGCTGCATATTGCATTGTCACTGCTAGGTTAATAACCCTGTACCCATGAACTACCACCTAGGCAGCGGTCAACATCATGGACACTGTGTGTAAGGGATGCTGCTGTGCAGTTTACCTCCCTGAGCTAGTGATGTCACCAAGCCTATTAGGTAGTCATAAGAGGCAACCCTAGTCATGACAGGGTGCCATCCATGAACATGGAGATCATTGTACAGCCATACTCATCACTCAAGTGACCAATATCGAATCACATATCACCTTTAAGGGGTATTGGCCATGTTTGGATGGCCGATACCAGCCTTCACAATCCTCATCTCCACTATGTAGCATGATGCCTACCGTGCATAAAGACAAGTTCAACACTTTGATGTTGGACATGCTACACGTACATATCCTGATCTGAAATACATATGTCATGGACATCCACCTTCCTAGTACAAGGATCGCCACATGCTGGACAGATCCTTGTGCCATACACGTTACATACTCCTGCCATGCTATGCAACCCTGTCCAGCAAAGCTGCACATTTCACCTCTGTCAGACATGGTGTGATGACCACATGATAGATGTAGCATTAACCATGTGGATCAGTTATGTGGCACTGCTTCACCTGGCGCCGGAAACACGGCTGTCGGCTACAGCTAGGTAACTTCACATCCTAGGCTCATACATGGCCCAGGGCATACAGACTACTAGATGACCTTGGCCATACATGCTATAGTTGATAACCATCCCTGCAAATACCATCAGGCTAGCCAGTGTCCCATGTGTATCACATGTGCAACACAGACGATATGTGGTAGGATGTTGAACTGCTGTACAGTGCCGTGTAGATGTATATGGCAAAACACATGCATGTAAAGGCTTCCGTGTGCATGTCTGCATTGTCACAGGTCAAGTCCGTTAAGACAGTGTATGTGTTTATATGTGACATATACACAGCATCAAGGTCGACAGCATTAATGTGGACACATCCAGGCATGTGCTGATAGGTAAGAACACCAGTATAGGCAAACAGACATGCCCACATCAAGACAGCATCCACATGCAGTATGAGCAATGTAATCAGGTGACACACATATATGGTGATAATATCCAATCCCATTGGGTGTCACATGTGTGTGACACAAACATGTCAGTGGTGTCAGTGTCATGATGATTTGCAAAGACTATTTATATGTAATAAATGTGACACACATGTTTGTGCAGCTGTATCTCTGTACATCTCTGAGATACTGTGACCTGTCTCCATCATTATGTCTTCCAGATATGCCACGAGCAAGGCTCCCAGCCTATACCCACTTGGAGGATGAGGCCCTTATACCTTACCTCCAAGACAGCTATGATGTCCTGTTTAGCCATGTTTCACATGATGCACAGCAGCGGGATGACCTGTGGCAGGAACTTCGCAGGAGGGTTAATGATGTGGGTGGCCATAAACACACATACCAGCAGGTGCGCAGACACTGCACGGACCTGATCAGACGTGTGAAACAGCATGCGAATGCAATCGCCAGGGAACAAGGTGCAACAGGTGGTGGGCCACCAACCCAGCCCCCACTCACACGTACCAAGGAGCTACTGGCCAACCTGGGGACATCTTCAGAACAGCATTCACAAGCCTTAGCTGACATTGTGGAGGTGGGTGTCTCTCAACCACAGAGCCTGGAGTTGCCTGGTAAGTCACTACTGCACATATAACTATTCTATCCCATATAGTTACATGTGTCACTGTACAATATGTAATGTAAAATCATATGCAAGGCATGTATACACACATGCCGCATACTATAGTATGCTACTCTGTGTATGCACACATGTGCATACTCCATAGTATACCCTATTGTACTGGTGAATGTGTTAACATGCACATTGCACCCTGTAGCTGTCATACAGGCATGGATAATGATCATACTGCTGTGTCACCCCTATATAGGTACATCTGGCATTCTGCTAAGACAGCAGGCCATTGCAGGTGAGACAATTATAAGTATCAGGCATGTTAATGCACAGATCTATTCACCATGTGGCCAGTTAACACATGTACACATAATGTATGGTCCGGTCACAATATACAGGTCGCATCTGCAATCCATCACACTGGCTACCCATGTGCAATACTTACAAACTAAGTGAAACACTGACATGAAACCTCAGAAACTGTCATTGCTAGATGTGTGGACAGCTGTGCATACAGCGGTGTAGGTGTTGTTCAATGTAGGAACATGTACTACACATATGAGGTACACAAACAGTACTACACAGTGAGCTGGAGTATGGGCAGCCCGCAGGATTCACCATTGTGGATGATGCCCCTGCTATGAGTGCACACATTGTGATGTGTCATCTGACATGTCCATGACATGTAGTGGGCTGGCTGCAACATTGTCTCAATATCCCATAAAACATACCCCACATACCAAACATACAACCCTTTGTCTGCATAACCCTGTGGACAGTGGAGTATATGACATCTATGGGTGTATGTCATATGGGACAACACAGACATGTGAGATAGATGGCCATCACAACCATTTGGCTAACACATGTTCACACATGGCCAGAGACATGTAGCAACACACAGTAGATGTGACGTGTTTGTGTGTACACTCTGTTGTACACTGGCAACACATGGTCCAACTATAGCCTTTGTTGAATGGTGATATTGCAGATGTAGAACACTTGACATCCTACAGGCCTGTGCACAGCTTGCAGAGGTGTAACATCATTCGACCACATAAGATGTGTTGAATATCATGACTGTGTCACAGCATGACAGTAGTCACCTGTACAGCATCCACATACATAGACAGACAACCACAACAGGTCACAGATACAGTACATTTCCCTTACTGCTGTTGGACATTACTGTCAGCCGTGCACCTCGTGTGTGTGGTATACAAATGTCATGTGGGACATGGTGTATTGACAAGTCTGCCATGTGTGGACATGGTTGCCAGGCAGCTAAAATATGTTTACAGATGTGCAGGGGTGTCATCCGTATGGCCTTCGGTGACCTGTGTCACACATTCCACATCATGGTTTAGTGTGTATGCACCTCAGCGACGTGGGTCACAATCCACAGTATATATGTATTGTGTATGCACACAGTCATGGCTATGCACTGTGGCTGTAATTCACACTGTATAGCAATATAAATGCCTCATAATACCCTTAAATGGTCATGCACATCTGCTGAATGTGCATTTTATCTGTAGGGTGGAGAGACAACACTGCAATGTGACACCATTACCCCGTGACAAGACACCATTGTGTTAAACATGTATGCATGTCAATGCACACGTCAGCAGATTACATGTCATACTACAAGTTAATGTCAAGGTCATATGCCACACATCAGCCATGTGTACTGTTAACCTGTGCTGGTCCACGTGGTGTAACTCAGGGATACATGCTTATTACCATGATTGTGTGAAATGCATGGCTTCTGCTATGACACATACATGCTGTTGTGTGCAACCCAGGGATGTATGATAACTACCACTATTATTGTCTGAGCTGTATGCCATCTGCTGTATCACATGCATGTTGCATGCCTTCTGTCAAATCACATGCATGGTGTGTGTCTGTATTGTAATGTAGAGTCTTTGTTTGCCTTCACAGGTGATGTAGGTGCGTTACCCTCCTGCGGTCCATCTGATGTTAGTGTCCCCACAGACTCTAGCAGTAATGATGAACTTATGCTTGAGGCACAGGCAGGGTTGTCAGGGGCTGAATCTGTGCCATTGGTTGCCATTCCACCTATATCCCCCTCATCCACACACACAGATCTCATGCCAACACATACCCCATCTCCAGTGGCCATAGAGGAAGGACAGTTAGTGTGTGGTAGCTTGGAACAGGAAAGTGTGGTGGCTACAGGAGGTGTGTATTCACATCATGGTGTCAGGCAAATGACTGGAGATGGGCCGCACAGGCATGTGGCCAGTTCTGCTCATAGGAGGACCTCTGGCCGACATGCCCCAGCAGGACAGAGTGCAGCAGCTGGTGTCACCAGATGCATGTTTCAGGCTGTAATGATGGCACAGGCACATGCTGAATGGCAAAACAGAGAAGGGCAGAGGCTTCAGAGGGCTGCTATCCATTCTTTAACCGACAACATCCAGGCATTGACAAATGCTCAACAGCAGATTGCTGAGGTTTTGGAAAGACGATTGGGTGACATGGTTGGAATCCTTGACCGTGGCATGACAATCCGTGAGCGTGAGCTGTCTGTGCTGGAATATCTGGTAGGAGTGAGGCATAGGTCACGTGAACGTAGGTCAGCTACGTCACCTGGTGCAGGTCTACATGAACGAGCTACCTCACATGCCTGCTCCCATAGTGGCGGTAGCAGCAGCAGTGCAGCTGGTACTGCGCTGTCCACACCAGAACACAGCAGGTCATGTTGACGTGGCCCTGGATGGTTCCAATGGGGACACGGCTCCAGTGGACATGTGTCATCGGACAGTACCCAATCGGCACCTCTGCCTGGTAGTGCCCGTGCAACCCCTGGCAGGCACAGGTCACGTGGCTGGACACTGTGAGCTGTAAAACCTGGTCTGTACAGTCTGGAGCTATCAATAATACCCCTGTGTAGGCCAGACACATGGCAGAACTGTGTGCACACATACACACACACACCAGAAACATTGTAGGGCACCGCAACACTCATGCATAAAAACCACACATGACCAATTAGATCACAGGCCCTAACCCACACACACATGATGTCATCCACTGGTGCAGCCTAGGCCCCTGGCAAACATTATCACCCTGTGCATATGATGATGCCTGTGCTGCATCCCTGTCATCCACACCATCGGTGCAGGGACATGCTCATATGGTCTGATGCACAGGGTGAACAGAATAGGGAGATAAGTGTAGATTACAATTGTTGTGTACTGTTGACATGCAGCAGACATACCATGTAGTACAGGTTTAGAATGCATTGTTTTCTGTTCACAGTATGTGTCTTGTTAACAACAGTGACAGCATGTTGGTAATGATGTCCTGCTTCCCTCCTTCAGGTCTAATTGCATGTGCCATTGAGTGCCAGTGTTTGCAGTTTCCCATGTGTAAATGTGGACTACTCACAGGTATGTATGGCAATACCAGCATGCTATTCGTAGCTTCAACCTCACTGTTAGAAAGGCTGACATTCCAAAGATGTCTACACATCTACCGATCCAGGAGCATGGGAACTGTGTACTAAGCTACAGTGACTAGAGACGTGACATCCATACCGGGTGACATCACAGGTACAGTTAAATGGGGCGGGGAGTTTACATAGCGGTCTAGCTGATGACAAGGGTAGAGGCCAGTTGATAGCTTGAGGCCTCACTGTGTAGCAGTAATACACATTCACATTACAGGATGAGAACACACAACTACACACACACACACACACATACACAGGTATTCACACACATGTATTCAGACACACACTAACACGCCCACACTCATGGGGTCAACGACACTGTAACACACACACACACTTGATAGTGTTGAGGTGAGGACCCCTGCCTATGTGGTAATCACCATTACAGTACTGTGCACCCACATGACATGACGCACAGAATACACATGTACAGGTAGTCAGTAATGCCTAAGATCGATGGTATCAACAGGGTAGTAGATTGCATCACCTGGAGGGGTTAGGGGTCCTATCTGTTCACTGTAGTAACATACATCCTCACTCCATGGACCAGACAGCCATACATACATACATACATACATACACACACACACACACACACACACACACACACACACACACACACTGTGGAGTCCACAATTGAATGCACCTATGTCATGCACATACAGATAGCTCACATGTGCGATACACACCCCCACCCCTGCCTATGTCTTGCTTTCTACACTGCAGTATGTACAGATCTCTACAACAGTGTACAGGAGTGTGAGTAACAATTGGGATGTATTCCACACCATACGTGGCATATATAGACACATAAGCAAACACACATGGCAATACTGTGAATCAAACACCTGCTATCTTAAGATACGTATGACAGACATGCAGCAGTATTGCCTGAATTACAATGTGTACTGATGCTACCTTTGGCAATTTTGCTGATATATGCACATGGGAGGTCTTAAGTGTTACACATGTCAAGTGATATACAGTCAGTGACACCTTGACCGCTGTGTAGGTTGTATGTCTTCCCCGTCCATTAAAAGAAACATAGCTTAGTGTTTGCACATGTTATGGTAGGATGGCTTGTGACACACCTTTGAGCTGTCTTCAGCAAACATCCATCTGCAAAGATGGCCCACCACTTAGTTATGTCCACACATCCATCCATACCTGATGTACATCTTACCGTACTGTCAGTATATCAGCATATACAGTTGGCAATGATGGGGCTGCATTGCAACTGCATGTTGTAGTAAGACACATGTCACCTGCAAACATCAGCTACTGCACACGTATGGTAGCTGAATGTACACCACTACATGTACATGTGTGTAGGTCCTACATTCCTGTCATTTAGCCATGATTGTATGAATTGCAATTGGTGGACATGTGTGATGACATACATGACACATGGACTGTTGTATGATATGCTAGTTGTCACGGGTAACCAGTACAGAGGGAATGTTAATTCAGGCAACATTGATATCACATCTTATGTACTGTTAGCATTCAACAGCCATGGACCTACCTTCCATGTGCATGTGTGTAATTGCTGTAGCCACCTATCTGCACGAAGGACAGCAACAGCTATGCTATATACATATGTGTTGTGTGTGTGGCATGTACATATTCACTGCAGGTACATGTATGTCATATCCAAACATGAGGGTGTTTACTGGTGTACAGCAACAGTCAACTGTTACTGCTGTATATGACACAGGGCCCCTGTTATGTGTACAGCTGACCTGGTTTACGAACAGTGGTATCATTGCATTGCATTGCATAACACATGATGCAACTGTGTCAGTACATGGGTAGTCTGCACAGTTGATGTAGAGCTAGGTACAGTCCACTGGTCATGAGTCACATGGTGTTGTACTGATATATGTTCTACCACATGTACGGATTTGTGTTGCTGGTCCAAGGACATGGTGATGTCTGAGGGCTACATCCTAGAATGCGGCTTTTGACACTGTGATCTGCACCTGACACATCTGTGATGCTTTTTGAGGGTGTACTGGTCAGTACATGTGAGTGGCCTTCATATACGTGGGGACACCACCACCTGGAGCGGTCCGCAATGGTGTTATGGCCCACATGTCTGTATCCAAGGTATACGATGGTAGTGCTATTGTGCACAACTGAGCCTTCAGCCAGGTGTTCCTCACTGCACTGATGTCAGTATTCCTCATTGTTGGATCTACATCGGGCAGCTGTGATTATGAACGCTACACATCTAGCACTGTTTAGCATACACATACAATGCAGTTGTCCTCTAGGTGTCAGGGTGTTAACCTGGTTTCAGGACATTCATCTATGAATGGCACTATATGGGCAAAATAGCCACTCCTGGCAGGACATCACCACAGGTGGTATTAGTGTGCCAGGTTTAGATTGGTACAGCTAAGGTGACGGACAGCACCAGACATTGTGTAGAAGACCAGTGTCGGATACATGTAGTGCAACGTTCCTGCTAACAATGACAACTATCGACACCGGCGTCCATTACAATGTGTTGTTCACATCTAACTGTAATAGCATGGCCACTGTGCCCTTCTGTGTTTAGAATCAATGTGCATACAAAACAGCCCTGTGCTACTAAGTGTGTGAGCATGCCCAGTATAACATTGTGTAGATGGACACATAGTGCATTCCAAACGGCCATGTGCTACTAAGTGTGTGAGCATGCCCAGTAACACCTTGTGTCGGTTATGTGCCTCTATGTGTATGGGCATGGCCATTGTAACCCTGTATAGCGACAGTAGTCGTCCAGTCAACAGATGGCCATACCCCACTTCAGGATGGATTTCTACTTTGAACACACTGGTTCACAGGTATGTACATCGTAACTGCCAGCATTCATGTTGATGTCCGCATTCCTAGAAGGTCATATTGACAGTCTTGAAAGGTGTAGTGCCTGTGGCACGGCTCGTATCTATGTAGTATTATAATAGTGGTCCGATGATAGGCAGTTGTCCTGATCACACCACTGGCGTGTTTGTCTCCATCTGCCTGGGGACAGAAATATGCTTTTAGACTGCTCACACTCCATACAATCCCTATCGCCATCTTTTCCATTGCTGTTGATGTCACCTACCTAGAAGTACACCTCTGGGAGTGCTGTGTCCCAGTAATCTTGGTAGCGCGTTCTGTAACTGCGTACTGCTGTAATGTGATAAGGTAGTTTGGTCTGTGTTCTAATCCCAGCTATGCCAACTGTGTGTGTGTCTCTATCTGTCAGGGGACAGAAATATGCTTTTAGACTGCTCACACTCCATACAATCCCTATCGCCGTCTTTTCCATTGCTGATGATGTCACCCACCTAGAAGTAAGCCTCTGGGAGTGCTGTATCCCAGTAATCTCAGTAGCACGTTCTGTAACTGCATAATGCTGTAGTGTAATAATGTAGTTAGGTCTGTGTTCTAATACCAGCCATGCCAACTGTGTGTGTGTCTCCATCTGCCTGGGGACAGAAATATGCTTTTAGACTGCTCACACTCCATACTATCCCTATCGCCATCTTTTCCATTGCTGATGATGTCACCCACCTAGAATTAAGCCTCTGGGAGTGCTGTGTCCCAGTAATCTCAGTAGCCCGTTCTGTAACTGCGTAATGCTGTAGCGTGATAATGTAATTAGGTCTGTGTTCTAATCCCAGCCAGGCCAGCTGTGTGTGTGTGTGTGTCTCTGTCTGCCTGGCGACAAATATATGCTTTTAGACTGCTCACACTCCATACTATCCCTATTGCCATCTTTTCCATTGCTGATGATGTCACCCACCTAGAAGTACGCCTCTGAGAGTGTTGTGCCCCAGTAATCTTGGTAGCGTGTTCTGTAACTGGGTAATGCTGTAGTGTGATAGAATAGACAGGTAGGTGCTCTATTCCAAGGCATGACAGGTGTGTGTGTCTGGCAGTCATATCCTATGTCTTGGTGGCTGTGAGTGGCTAGCTCCAGGATGTGTTGAGGAGCATGTTTTGTTGTTTTCCTATATAGTGTCCATAAATGTCACAATCGGCCAATAGACTGGGTTGGCAAGACATAAACATACATTCGACAATAGGTCTGGTGAGTAATGTCAACAGCCCTAATCTTTCCCTTAATACAGTCTGAACCCATGTGATGCACAGAAACACACTTGACTTGATATTAACACCAGTACATAATGCAGGAGGCGCACGGGGTTTCCTTTTCATTCTTGTCTAATGCTTTGGTGTCACGTGGCCCGCTGTTGAGATATATATTCTATATCTACGTATGTGTGTGTATATGTGTGTGTGTGTGTGTGTGTGTGTGTGTGTGTGTGTGTGTGTATATATAATATATATATATATATATATATATATATATATATATATATATATATATATATATATGTGTGTGTGTGGACATTAGCACACATAAATCTGCATGATGGAATACATGTCCTATACTGTTGAATGTCTGTGCTGGATGATCTGTACATGATAACCTCAGATGTATGTATATCTGCCATGGCTTAGTGGTAAAGCACATTGTCTGTGGTGTGCAGGATCCCAGGTTCGAGCTGTGCAGACATCATTTTTTTTTGTTGCTGGGAAGAACAGGGGACATCGAATACGGTGATAGTAAGGCACTTTTAACCAGTTGTGTGTGGATCTTTGCAACAGTAAGCAGTGGTTATTTTTGGGGAGGCTCAGTATGGGTCATGTAACTATGCATTAGAAGACAATACTATGCAAACGAGGTGGAAAATAGTGAATCCCGTTTATCCCCAGGGTGTGATGCAGATCCCAAGAGTGTATGTGTATAGATAGCCGGGTGCAGGACTCGAATATAGGTGAAAGCATGGGGGGATGTCAGGCATACTGTATGTAGATTGGAGCCTTGTGTCTCAGGATTGCTCCTGCCTTAGCATGCCTAAGCTAGGGGTGTGTCTATACCTGCCTAGTGCAATTGGGAGGGACAACAGCAGTAGGCGAGTAGTCAAGGTGAACAAGCTGGGCAAACAGGTGATAATTATCACAATCAGCAGATTACAGGCCCAGCCTGGCACAGAACACTATGATAAAGTGAGCAAGCAGCATACCCTCGGGTTTTTCCACACTCTACACCACCAGTGTATACATGTGGGGAAATTTTACAAAACAATTCAATAAAATGAGAAGGGCTGCAGCAGGCAACATAGACCAACATGTGCAGGAGGCTGAGGGTGGTGAGGATGTGAATGCTGCCGAACAACCCTCAGTGAGGAGACAGATAAGACTGTACAGATCAAGGGTAACCTACCAAGGGCTACATGAGCTGGAGATAGTGGAGCGCTATGGGGTGGACAGAGACCTCCTACAGCAGATTGTTGAGCTGCGCTGGCCACACCTGACACATCGAACAGGCCGAGGGAAACACATCCCAGTGGATACCAAGGTATGTGTATGCCTAGGTATACTAGCCACAGGTACCTACCAAAACACAACTGGGGATATCATGGAGATCTCACAGGCATCTGCATCCAGAGTATTCCACCACTTCCTGGATGCCATGTCACCACATGCCAGTGAGCACGTACATTTCCTCAACACACGTGAGGTGTTGAACAGCAATATGCGTCTATTCCACCAAATGGCAGACTACCCTGAGATAGTGGGTGCTATAGCCTGCACGCACGTACGCATCAAAGCACCACCCATGGAGTACATGACATACCAGTACAGTAGTAGCAAAAGTGTACAAGTATCAGCTGTGCCCCACTTCCAACGTACACATGTAACAGTCAGGTGCATCCCCCCAGTGCTGTGTAGGAATGTGGATACAGTCGGTTGTCCCCCCATGCTGTGCATAAATGTAGCAACAGTCAATGCAACATGACTGATGGATACCCTGCAGATACAGCATGCCCCCTGTCAGTGTACAATGCAGAGGTCGGCACCACAGTACTGACTACCTGGACATGTAACACGTGCAATACAGCTGACCATACTGGTCATGCTCAAACACATGAAGGTATGACGGCAATGTCAGTCGACAACATGCGGAACGGTCATACTGGGCATGCTCACACATGTAAACACAAGACAGCCAGGTCTGCAAACACCAGTGGTCCGGACATATCTGCTGGTACATTGCTATACTGTTGGATGACTGTGCTGTATGGTATGTGTGTGGTACTGTCTATTGTCTGTATATTTGCCATGGTGTATTGGTAATTCACATTAGCTGTGTGCGCAGGGTGTTGCTACCAACACTTGCAAAGGACGGTTATTTGTTTGTGGCCAGAACAATGCCATTGGATACGGAGTGAGTAAGGCACATTGCAGCAGTTGGGAGCGGTTGTGCGTGGGTTTGCGCGGTGTTAAGCACTGCTGACCTCTGGTTACAGCTTCTTACACTTGTTTAGACTCCACATTTCTTTAACAGTACAATACTCGCATACTGGTAGCCAAACACGCTTACACCCACTCGCTCCCTTACTTGCACATGCACCGACATTGGTGCTTGCATTTGTCACTCACGCTAGGTGGGCGTGATCCCTTGTGATGCCTATTACATTGGACTATATGAAAACAGTATCGGGTATGGCTGACCATTAGGCAACGGCATGGCATTCCACTGTATGGAATCGGCAGCCTGTCCAGTGAGTTAATCATATTATATGCATGTTCCTCATACAATCTGCTCCCATCTGGCTGATACATGGGAACCGATACTCTGCAATGCAGACAAGTAAATGCGTTTTGGGAACCACATCCATCTGCCAGGTCATGCTACCGCATACCTATTGTAGGTTTGCCACCTTTTAAATTGGCCAAGGTGAGACTTTAGGATTAACACCTGTCCCACTTTGCGTGGGACAGTCCCTCCTTAGGCTTATGTGTCATGCAAAAATAATCTAGACATAGAAAATGTCCTGATTACAGGACAATATTATATTCTACATTTCTCTAATAGTTCCATGTAACAGTTATTGTATATATGACACTTCTATATGTTATGTGAAGTAGCATAAGCAACATGACTGCTGCTAGACTAAGCTTTTATTTGTGCTAATACGTATAGTTCTGTACTGTGCACGGCTGTACGTATGTTCTCACCTGGTACGTCTGACATTTCTACAGAGCAGGTCCCACTTTGGCCATTTGGAAAGGTGGCAGCCCTATAGACCTATATGTAGAGATGTCAGATTTGGCAAGGCAACACATACCCAAAGCCAGTAGAAAATAGACTATTTTACCGGTTTGCATAAGTAAAGGTTATTCTTGTAGCATTATAGTTGCTAATACTGTTTCCTATAACATCTAGGTGTTTCAGATACAGCATAATCGTTTTATGCAACCACTACAGACAATATATGGATTCTTTGCCCTAAATCACAGGCCATGTGCCATAATAACATTTATTTTGCAGGACACAACTACCCAAAGGGGAGTGTCCCTCGCAAAGGTGAACAGGTGCTAACCCCAACCTATTATGCTATCATCTACCTAAGGTAGTCGTCACAATATGCTCTTTCCGTCACTAGCAGACCTCACATACAAATGGGGGAGATTGAACACTGAATCAGGAACACTGCATAACACCCTCAGGGACAAATTTATATGATTGGTACTACTAACCTGACACATTGACAGTCCCAGAGGATATGTATTCATATACATTTGTCAAGGTACATGCTGTTTATGACTCATACATGTTGTCATTAGTCATTACGTGTATTCCGCTGCCTGTCCACCTAATTTCACTAGTTATGGAAGGGTTTAGTTGGGACTGTGTTAGATTCTGATTCGTAATCACGGACGTCCATGATAATCGGGTACAGTTCACTGATATAGTCCCTGTGTGTTCCCCCAGTGGTTTACAGACTATCCAGTAGATGTGCTCTTAAGGTCTGGGAGGTATAGGCGTCTGCTCTACCCACATAGGAATATTAATTACTTCCACGGGGCGGGCCCAATACATCTCTGCCAACCAACACCTGCACACTTAGGCCCATTATTGCATACCCATGATTCCCCTACCTGACACCCCTCTACAGCACTCATCCTTACTGTGAGCGCAGCTGGTGTATTAACACACCCCTACACACTGCCCACTCTCCCCATGTCAGGACACATGTCATACGTTTTGTCAACCCATGTGTTATCAGACTTGCACAACCTACTGTTCCGTGTACAGCTACATCCTGGTCGCATCAATCATTATTGGGTTGCCTAAAAGGGAAATTTTTGGTGTCCCACAAGGGACCCCGTGATCCATGTTTAAAGTGTAGATCTTGCAGATCTCTCCCACTGGTAGTTTCCTGCCGGTGGTCTGGAAAGCAGCGGTGTATTTACCTTTATTGGGTGCCTGTATGTCTCACTGGCCTAGCTGGGGGGTGGGGGGTGGGAGGTAGACGTTAGTTTAGTGGACCTCCCACTAACATATGCTCAGTCTGAACATATGTTACCCATAATTGCTGTAACGTAACCTAGGTATGTACATGTGTATATCTACAGTAACATATATATATATATATATATATACATCATTATATGTTGTCATTAGTCATTACGTGTATTCTGCCACCTGTCGACCTAATATCACTAGTTCTGAAAGGGTTTAGTTAGGACTGTGTTAGATTCTGATTCGTAATCACAGACGTCCATGATAATCGGGTACAGTTCACTGATATAGTCCCTATGTGTTCCCCCAATGGTTTACGGACTATCCAGTAGATGTGCTCTTACGGTTTGGGAGGTATGGGCATCTGCTATGCCCACACAGGAATATTAATTACTTCCACGGGGCGGGTTTAATACATTTCTGCCAACCAACACCTGCACACTTACGCCCATTATTGCATACCCATGATTCCCCTACCTAACACCCCTCTACAGCACTCACCCTTACTGCGAGTGCAGCTGGGGTATGAACACACCCCTACACACTGCCCACTCTCCCCGTCTCTGGACACATGTCGTACGTTTTGTCAACCCGTGTGTTATCAGACTTGCACAACCTACTGTTCCGTGTACAGCGACATCCTGGTCGCGTCAATCATCATAGGTTCGCCTACAAGGCAAATTTTTGGTGTCCCGCAAGGGACCCCGTGATCCATGTTTAAAGTGTAGACCTTGCAGATCTCTCCCACTGGTAGTTTCCTGCTGGTGGTCTGGAAAACAGCGGTGTATTTACCTTTATTGCGTGTCTGTATGTCTCACGGGCCTAGCTGGGGGGGGGGGTGGGAAGTAGACGTTAGTTTATTGGACCTCCCACTAACATATGCCCGGTCTGAACATATGTTACCCGTAATTGCTGTAACGTAACCTAGGTATGTACATGTGTATATCTACAGTAATATATATATATATATATATATATATATATATATATATATATATATATATATATATATGTATAGATAGATATAAATATATATATATATATTTATATGGGTACATGTCAGTCCACCGACAAGTCGGAAGACCGACATTCACTCCACCGACACATGAAAACATCGAAAGCGCATACACGGACATTTAACAGGTAAGACTTTTAAATTCGCTAATCATGCCTACCACACATGCATAACACTGCCACACTTACTAAAACATGGTAGGCATGATTAGCGAATTTAAAAGTCTTACCTGTTAAATGTCCGTGTTTGCGCTTTCAATATTTTCATGTGTCGGTGGAGTGAATGTCGGTCTTCCGACTTGTCGGTGGACTGACATGTACCCATATATATATTAATAGTATAGTAATTAAACCGGATAAAGGTGGAGGGACTATTATGATGGATCAGGTATACTATGAAGCCAAAATGTTGGAGGTTTTAGAGAATGAGGAGAGATATATGAGATCATCAATAAATGAAATAAATATAGGCAATAAGAAAATCTTTGTTGCACTTAATGATCTATTATTAGAAGGAGTAATTGATATTAGCACATATAGATACTTATATGTGGACAAACCTAAAGTACCGAATATTTTTGGCATACCAAAGGTTCATAAGAATGTGGAAAACCCACCTATGAGGCCGATAGTATCATCAGAAGCATCTATTACAGCCCCCATGGCTAAATGGTTGGATGTGAAGTTAAAAGAAGTAATGAATGAGGGTGTTGGTATAGTGAAAGACTCGTGGGATCTATTACAGAATTTGAAGAAGGAATTGTTTGACAAAAACATAACCTTCATTACAATAGATATTGTGGACCTTTTTTCCTCTATTCCTTACAAGGAGGGGTTAGAGTAGTTTGAGGAGGCTTTGATAAATTATGGAAAATTTGCTCATAATGATTTCTATTTTGTCTTGACCTTAATGGAGTTGGTGTTGAATAATAATTTCCTGCACTACGAAGGGGAATTTTTTAAGCAGATTAAGGGGGGTGGCAATGGGGGCGAGATGCGCCCCTATTTATGCAAATATTATCTTGTCAGCCTGGGAAAACAAATACATTTTAAATTCTCAATATAAACATTGTTGGAAGCTTTATAAATGCTTCCTAGATGACATGTGTTTTCTATGGGTGGGGTCTGACACAGAATTTATAGCTTTTTTTGACCACATCTCCCAATCTACTGACTTTCTCAATTTTACATATGTAAAGGATAAGGAAAGTCTAAAATATTTGGACATTTTTGTAGGAAAGGGTGAGAATGAATTCTTCTCTAAGGTGTACAGGAAGGAAAGCTACTCTAATTCATTTTTGGCATACAACAGCACCCACCCTCATCATCAAAAGAAAGGCATAATAAAAGGCCAGTTTGTGAGGGGTAGCAGAATGACTTCAAGAGAAGTAGATTTTAGTGAAGAATGTAAAAGGTTGTGTAACATGTTTTTAGCTCGAGACTATCCCACTAAATTAATACATGAAATTGAAGAAGTGAAGAAAGGGAGGGGGAGTAAATTTCAGCCTATACTAGGGAGAGATGATTGGCAAAAGAATAAAGGTAACAAAGACAAGTATGAGGGGAACAACAACTTTGTACTTGACTATAGTGGAGAAGAAGCTAAAATTAGAAGCTTACTTGAGAGTGAATGGCAAAAATTTGGGGAAATTTCTGACTTAAGTTCTCTGTTTGAGCACCCCCTAAAATGTACGTACAGGAAAGGGAAAAGTCTCAAAAATTTTTTTGAGGACAAATCCAAAAGTATTAGAATGAAGGAAGGTAAAAAGGGCACATATAAATGTGGAAGTTGTTCTCAATGTCCATTTATATGTGCTAAGGATACGATATATGTTAAAAGTAGGGACATTGTGATTCAAAGTAGGCAGTATGCAAACTGCCAGACTTGTGGAATAGTATACTTGGCCTTGTGTAAAAATGTGATTCATTTTATGTCGGTAAGTCTGAGAGAAAATTAAGAAATAGAATATATGAGCATAACTATGATATGAGAATCAACAAAATAAATAATGCTCTTTACAGACATAAATTGAAATGTGTTGAGGCCATTTTTTCTTTCTTTGTACTTGAAGTAGCAACAAAAGATGTAAGAGGGGGACCTTGGGAGAACTCAATTGAATATAGGGAGCTCTTATGGCAGCTGCATTTAGAGGCTAATAAGCCACCAGGGCTTAATGACACTTTGTCTCTTGGCCCAGTTTTGAAAATGAGGGCAGCAAAGTTATGAGTGTAATTAGAATCC